>NW_027251098.1:0-67123 GCF_044704955.1 Pristiophorus japonicus
GGAGGTCAGTATTTACACAGTGTTTGGGGGGGTCAGTATTTACACAGTGTGGGGGGGGGTCAGTATTTACAGTGTGTGGGGGGATCAGTATTTACACAGTGTGTCGGGGGGGTCAGTATTTACACAGTGTGTGTGGGGGGGGGGTCAGTATTTACACAGTGTGTGGGGGGGTCAGTATTTACAGTGTGTGTGGGGGCGGTCAGTATTTACACAGTGTGGGGTGGGGGTCAGTATTTACACACTGTGTGGGGGGGGTCAGTATTTACAGTGTGTGTGTGGGGGGTCAGTAGTTACACAGTGTGTGGGGGGGGGTCAGTATTTACACAGTGTGTGTGGGGGGTCAGTATTTACACAGTGTGTGGGGGGGGTCAGTATTTACACAGTGTGTGGTTGGGGGGGTCAGTATTTACACAGTGTGTGTGTGGGGGGGTCAGTATTTACACAGTGTGGGGGGGGGGGTCAGTATTTACACAGTGTGTGGGGGGTTCAGTATTTACACAGTGTGTGTGTGGGGGGTCAGTATTTACGCAGTGTGTGTGGGGGTTCAGTATTTACACAGTGTGTGGGGGTGGTCAGTAATTACACAGTGTGTGGGTGGGGGGTCAGTATTTACAGTGTGTGTGGGGGGGGTCAGTATTTACACAGTGTGTGGGGGTTCAGTATTTACACAGTGTGTGGGGGGGGTCAGTATTTACAGTGTGTGTGTGGGGGGGTCAGTATTTACACAGTGTGGGGTGGGGGTCAGTATTTTCACACTGTGTGGGGGGGGGTCAGTATTTACAGTGTGTGTGGGGGGGGGGTCAGTATTTACACAGTGTGTGTGGGGGGGGGTCAGTATTTACATTGTACGTGGGGGGGTCAGTATTTACACAGTGTGTGGGGGGGTCAGTATTTACAGTGTGTGGGTCAGTATTTATACAGAGTGTGGGGGGGTCAGTATTTACACAGTGTGTGGGGGGGGGGGTCAGTATTTACACAGTGTGTGGGGCGGTCAGTATTTACACAGTGTGTGGGGGGGCTCAGTATTTACACAGTGTGTGGGGGGTCAGTATTTACACAGTGTGTGGGGGGGGGTCAGTATTTACACAGTGTGTGGGGGGGGGTCAGTATTTACACAGTGTGTGGGGGGGGTCAGTATTTACACAGTGTGTGGGGCGGTCAGTATTTACACAGTGTGTGGGGGGGTCAGTATTTACACAGTGTGTGGGGGGTCAGTATTTACACAGTGTGTGGGGGGGGGGGTCAGTATTTACACAGTGTGTGGGGGGTCAGTATTTACACAGTGTGTAGGGGGTCAGTATTTACACAGTGTGTGTGTGGGGAGGGTCAGTATTTACACAGTGTGTGGGGGGTGGTCAGTATTTACACAGTGTGTGGGGGGGTCAGTATTTATACAGTTTGTGGGGGGTCAGTATTTACACAGTGTGTGGGTGGGGGGGGTCAGTATTTATACAATGTGTGTGTGGGGGGGCTCAGTTTTTACACAGTGTGTGGGGGGGGTCAGTGTTTACACAGTGTGGGCGGGGGTCAGTATTTACACAGTGTGTGTGTGGGGGGGTCAGTATTTACACAGTGTGTGGGGGGTCAGTATTTACACAGTGTGCGGGGGGGGGGGGGTCAGTATTTACACAGTGTGGGGGGGGTCAGTATTTACACAGTATGTATGGGGGGGGGTCAGTATTTTCACAGTGTGGGGGGGTCAGTATTTACACCGTGTGTGGGGGGGTCAGTATTTACACAGTCTGTGGCGGGGTCAGTATTTACACAGTGTGGGGGGGGGTCAGTATTTACAGTGTGTGGGGGGATCAGTATTTACACAGTGTGGGGGGGGGTCAGTATTTACACAGTGTGTGTGGGGGGGGGTCAGTATTTACACAGTGTGTGGGGGGGGGGGTCAGTATTTACACAGTGTGGGGGGGGGTCAGTATTTACACAGTGTGGGGGGGGTCAAGTATTTACACAGTGTGTGGGGGGGGGGGTTCAGTATTTATACAGTGTGTGGGGGGGGTCAGTATTTACACAGTGTGTGTGGGGGGTCAGTATTTACACAGTGTGGGGGGGGTCAGTATTTACAGTGTGTGTGGGGGGGGTCAGTATTTACACAGTGTGTGTGGGGGGGGTCAGTATTTACACAGAGTGTGTGGGGGGTCAGTATTTACACAGTGTGGGGGGGGGTCAGTATTTACAGTGTGTGTGGGGGCGGTCAGTATTTACACAGTGTGTGGGGGGGGTCAGTATTTACAGTGTGTGTGTGGGGGGTCAGTACTTACACAGTGTGGGGGGGGTCAGTATTTACACAGTGTGTGGGGGGTTCAGTATTTACACAGTGTGTGTGTGGGGGGGGGTCAGTATTTACGCAGTGTGTGTGGTGGTTCAGTATTTACACAGTGTGTGGGGGGGGGGTCAGTATTTACACAGTGTGTGTGGGGGGGGTCAGTATTTACACAGTGTGGGGGGGGGGTCAGTATTTACAGTGTGTGTGGGGGCGGTCAGTATTTACACAGTGTGTGTGTGGGGGGGGGGTCAGTATTTACAGTGTGTGTGTGGGGGGGTCAGTATTTACACAGTGTGTGTGGGGGGGGTCAGTATTTACAATGTGTGTGTGGGGGGGTCAGTAGTTACACAGTGTGTGGGGGGGGGTCAGTATTTACACAGTGTGTGTGGTGGGTCAGTATTTACACAGTGTGTGGTTGGGGGGGTCAGTATTTGCACAGTGTGTGTGTGGGGGGGTCAGTATTTACACAGTGTTGGGGGGGGTCAGTATTTACACAATGTGTGTGTGGGGGGACTCAGTTTTTACACAGTGTGTGGGGGGGGTCAGTGTTTACACAGTGTGGGCGGGGGTCAGTATTTACATAGTGTGTGTGGGGGGGGGGTCAGTATTTACACAGTGTGTGGGGGGGGGCAGTATTTACACAGTGTTTGTGTGGGGGGGGGCAGTATTTACACAGTATGGGGGGGGTCAGTATTTTCACAGTGTGGGGGGGTCAGTATTTACACCGTGTGTGGGGGGGTCAGTATTTACACAGTGTGTGGGGGGGTCAGTATTTACACAGTGTGGGGGGGGGGTCAGTATTTACAGTGTGTGGGGGGATCAGTATTTACACAGTGTGGGGGGGGGTCAGTATTTACACAGTGTGTGTGGGGGGGGGTCAGTATTTACACAGTGTTGGGGGGGTCAGTATTTACACAGTGTGTGGGGGGGTTCAGTATTTACACAGTGTGTGGGGGGGGGGTCAGTATTTACACAGTGTGTGGGGGGGGTCAGAGTTTACACAGTGTGGGCGGGGGTCAGTATTTACACAGTGTGTGTGGGGGGGGTCAGTATTTACACAGTGTGGGGGGGGTCAGTATTTACATAGTGTGTGGGGGGGTCAGTATTTACACAGTGTGTGTGGGGGGGGGTCAGTATTTACACAGTGTGTGGTGGGGTCAGTATTTACACAGTGTGGGGTGGGGGTCAGTATTTTCACACTGTGTGTGGGGGGGGGTCAGTATTTACACAGTGTGTGTGGGGGGGTCAGTATTTACACACTGTGGGGGGGGTTCAGTATTTACACAGTCTGTGTGTGTGGGGGGGGTCAGTATTTACACAGTGTGTGTGGGGGGGTCAGTATTTACACAGTGTGTGAGGCGGGGGGTCAGTATTTACACAGTGTGTTGGGGGGGGTCAGTATTTACACAGTGTGTGGGGCGGTCAGTTTTTACACAGTGTGTGGGGGGTCAGTATTTACACAGTGTGTGTGGGGGGTCAGTATTTACAGTGTGTGGGGGGGGTTCAGTATTTACAGTGTGTGGGAGGGGGGGTCAGCATTTACACAGTGTGTGTGGGGGGGGGGTCAGTATTTACAGTGTGTGTGTGGGGGGGTCAGTATTTACACAGTGTGGGGTGGGGGTCAGTATTTACACACTGTGTGGGGGGGTCAGTATTTACAGTGTGTGGGGGGGTCAGTATTTACACAGTGTGTGGGGGGGTCAGTATTTACACAGTGTGTGGTTGGGGGGGTCAGTATTTACACAGTGTGTGTGTGGGGGGGTCAGTATTTACGCAGTGTGTGTGGGGTTCAGTATTTACACAGTGTGTGGGGGGGGTCAGTATTTACACAGTGTGTGTGGGGGGGGTCAGTATTTACACAGTGTGTGGGGGTTCAGTATTTACACAGTGTGTGGGGGGGGTCAGTATTTACAGTGTGTGGGGGGGTCAGTATTTACACAGTGTGGGGTAGGGGTCAGTATTTTCACACTGTGTGTGGAGGGGGGTCAGTATTTACACAGTGTGTGTGGGGGGGGTCAGTATTTACACAGTGTGTGTGGGGGGGTCAGTATTTACACACTGTGGGGGGGGTTCAGTATTTACACAGTCTGTGTGTGTGGGGGGGGTCAGTATTTACACAGTGTGTGGGGGGGGTCAGTATTTACACAGTGTGTGGGGTGGGGGGTCAGTATTTACACAGTGTGTTGGGGGGGTCAGTATTTACACAGTGTGTGGGGGGGTCAGTATTTACACAGTGTGTGTGGGGGGTCAGTATTTACAGTGTGTGGGGGGGGGGGTTCAGTATTTACAGTGTGTGGGAGGGGGGGTCAGTATTTACACAGTGTGTGGGAGGGGGGGTCAGTATTTACACAGTATGGGGGGGTCAGTATTTGCACAGTGTGTGGGGGGTTCAGTATTTACACAGTCTGTGTGTGTCGGGGGGGGTCAGTATTTACACAGTGTGTGGGTGGGGGGGTCAGTATTTACACAATGTGTGTGTGGGGGGGCTCAGTTTTTACACAGTGTGTGGGGGGGGGTCAGTGTTTACACAGTGTGGGCGGGGCTCAGTATTTACACAGTGTGTGCGGGGGGGGTCAGTATTTACACAGTGTGTGGGGGGTCAGTATTTACACAGTGTGGGGGGAAGGGGGTCAGTATTTACACAGTGTGGGGTGGGGGTCAGTATTTACACACTGTGTGGGGTGGGGGTCAGTATTTACACACTGTGTGGGGGGGGGTCAGTATTTACAGTGTGTGTGGGGGGGGGTCAGGATTTACACAGTGTGGGGGGGGGGTCAGTATTTACACAGTGTGTGGGGGGGTCAGTATTTACAGTGTGTGGGGGGTCAGTATTTACACAGTGTGTGTCTGGGGGTCAGTATTTACACAGTGTGTGGGGGGGTCAGTATTTACACAGTGTGGGGTGGGGGTCAGTATTTTCACACTGTGTGTGGGGGGGGTTCAGTATTTACACAGTGTGTGTGGGGGGGGGGGGGTCAGTATTTACACAGTGTGTGGGGGGGGTCAGTATTTACACAGTGTGTGGGGGGGGTCAGTATTTACAGTGTGTGGGGCGGGGGGTCAGTATTTACACAGTGTGTTGGGGGGGTCAGTATTTACAGTGTGTGGGGCGGTCAGTATTTACACAGTATGTGGGGGGTCAGTATTTACACAGTGTGTGTGGGGGGTCAGTATTTACAGTGTGTGGGGGGGGGTTCAGTATTTACAGTGTGTGGGAGGGGGGGTCAGTATTTACACAGTGTGTGGGAGGAGGGGTCAGTATTTACACAGTATGGGGGGGTCAGTATTTACACAGTGTGTGGGGGGTTCAGTATTTACACAGTCTGTGTGTGTCGGGGGGGGGTCAGTATTTACGCAGTGTGTGTGGGGGTTCAGTATTTACACAGTGTGTGGGTGGGTGGGTCAGTATTTACACAGTGTGTGTGGGGGGGTCAGTATTTACAGTGTGTGTGGGGGGGGTCAGTATTTACACAGTGTGTGTGGGGGGGGGTCAGTATTTACACAGTGTGAGGGGGGTCAGTATTTACACAGTGTGAGGGGGATCAGTATTTACACAGTGTGTGTGGGGGGGTCAGTATTTACACAGTGTGTGGGGGCGGTCAGTATTTACAGTGTATGTGGGGGGGGTCAGTATTTACACACTGTGTGGGGGGGGGTCAGTATTTACAGTGTGTGTGGGGGGGGCAGTATTTACACAGTGTGGGGGGGGGGGTCAGTATTTACACAGTGTGTGGGGGGGTCAGTATTTACAGTGTGTGGGTCAGTATTTATACAGTGTGTGGGGGGGTCAGTATTTACACAGTGTGTGGGGGGTCAGTATTTACACAGTGTGTGTCTGGGGGTGTCAGTATTTACACAGTGTGTGGGGGGGGTCAGTATTTACACAGTGTGTGGGGGGGGGGTCAGTATTTACAGAGTGTGTGGGGGGGTTCAGTATTTTCACAGTGTGTGTGTGGGGAGGGTCAGTATTTACACAGTGTGTGGGGGGGGGTCAGTATTTACACAGTGTGTGTGGGGGGGGTCAGTATTTACACAGTGTGTGGGGGGTGGTCAGTATTTACACAGTGTGTGGCGGGGTCAGTATTTACACAGTGTGTGGGGGGTCAGTATTTACACAGTGTGTGGGTGGGGGGGGGGTCAGTATTTACACAATGTGTGTGTGGGGGGGCTCAGTTTTTACACAGTGTGTGGGGGGGGTCAGTGTTTACACAGTGTGGGCGGGGGTCAGTATTTACACAGTGTGTGTGGGGGTCAGTATTTACACAGTGTGTGGGGGGGTCAGTATTTACACAGTGTGTGGGGGGTCAGTATTTACACAGTGTGTGGGGGGGGGTCAGTATTTACACAGTGTGGGGGGGGTCAGTATTTACACAGTATGTATGGGGGGGGGTCAGTATTTTCACAGTGTGGGGGGGTCAGTATTTACACCGTGTGTGGGGGGGTCAGTATTTACACAGTCTGTGGGGGGGTCAGTATTTACACAGTGTGGGGGGGGTCAGTATTTACAGTGTGTGGGGGGATCAGTATTTACACAGTGTGGGGGGGGGTCAGTATTTACACAGTGTGTGTGGGGGGGGTCAGTATTTACACAGTGTGTGGGGGGGGTCAGTATTTACACAGTGTGTTTGGGGGGGTCAGTATTTACACAGTGTGGGGGGGGGTCAGTATTTACACAGTGTGTGGGGGGGGGTTCAGTATTTACACAGTGTGTGGGGGGGGTCAGTATTTACACAGTGTGTGTGGGGGAGTCAGTATTTACACAGTGTGGGGGGGGTCAGTATTTACAGTGTGTGTGGGGGCGGTCAGTATTTACCCAGTGTGTGTGTGGGGGGCGGTCATTATTTACACAGTGTGTGTGGGGGGGGTCAGTATTTGCAGTGTGTGTGTGGGGGGTCAGTATTTACACAGTGTGGGGTGGGGGTCAGTATTTACACACTGTGTGGGGGCGGGTCAGTATTTACAGTGTGTGTGTGGGGGGGTTCAGTATTTACACAGTGTGTGTGGGGGGTCAGTCTTTACACAGTGTGTGGGGGGGTCAGTATTTACACAGTGTGTGGTTGGGGGGTCAGTATTTACACAGTGTGTGTGTGGGGGGGTCAGTATTTACACAGTGTGGGGGGGGTCAGTATTTACGCAGTGTGTGTGGGGGTTCAGTATTTACACAGTGTGTGGGGGGGGGGTCAGTATTTACACAGTGTGTGTGGGGGGGTCAGTATTTACACAGTGTGGGGGGGGGGGTCAGTATTTACAGTGTATGTGTGGGGGGGTCAGTATTTACACAGTGTGGGATGGGGGTCAGTATTTACACACTGTGTGGGGGGGGTCAGTATTTACAGTGTGTGTGTGGGGGGTCAGTAGTTACACAGTGTGTGGGGGGGGTCAGTATTTACACAGTGTGTGTGGGGGGTCAGTATTTACACAGTGTGTGGGGAGGTCAGTATTTACACAGTGTGTGGTTGGGGGGGTCAGTATTTACACAGTGTGGGGGGGGGTCAGTATTTACACAATGTGTGTGTGGGGGGGCTCAGTTTTTACACAGTGTGTGGGGGGGGTCAGTGTTTACACAGTGTGGGCGGGGGTCAGTATTTACATAGTGTGTGTGGGGGGGGGGGGGGTCAGTATTTACATAGTGTGTGGGGGGTCAGTATTTACACAGTGTGTGTGGGGGGGGGGTCAGTATTTACAGTGTGTGTGTGGGGGGGTCAGTATTTACACAGTGTGGGGTGGGGGTCAGTATTTACACACTGTGTGGGGGGGGTCAGTATTTACAGTGTGTGTGTGGGGGGTCAGTAGTTACACAGTGTGTGGGGGGGGGGTCAGTATTTACACAGTGTGTGTGGGGGGTCAGTATTTACACAGTGTGTGGGGGGGTCAGTATTTGCACAGTGTGTGGTTGGGGGGGTCAGTATTTACACAGTGTGTGTGTGGGGGGTCAGTATTTACACAGTGTGGGGGGGGTCAGTATTTACACAGTGTGTGGGGGGTTCAGTATTTACACAGTGTGTGTGTGGGTGGGGGGGTCAGTATTTACGCAGTGTGTGTGGTGGTTCAGTATTTACACAGTGTGTGGGGGGGAGATTCAGTATTTACACAGTGTGTGTGGGGGGGGGGGGGGGTCAGTATTTACACAGTGTGTGTGGGGGGGTCAGTATTTACACAGTGTGGGGGGGGTCAGTATTTACAGTGTGTGTGGGGGCGGTCAGTATTTACACAGTGTGTGTGTGGGGGGCGGTCAGTATTTACACAGTGTGTGTGGGGGGGGGGTCAGTATTTACACTGTGTGGGGGTCAGTATTTACACACTGTGTGGGGGGGGTCAGTATTTACAGTGTGTGTGTGGGGGGTCAGTAGTTACACAGTGTGTGGGGGGGGGGTCAGTATTTACACAGTGTGTGTGGGGGGTCAGTATTTACACAGTGTGTGGTTGGGGGGGTCAGTATTTACACAGTGTGTGTGTGGGGGGGTCAGTATTTACACAGTGTGGGGGGGTCAGTATTTACAGTGTGTGTGTGGGGGGGTCAGTATTTACACAGTGTGGGGTGGGGGTCAGTATTTTCACACTGTGTGGGGGGGGGTCAGTATTTACAGTGTGTGTGGGGGGGGGGGTCAGTATTTACACAGTGTGTGTGGGGGGGGGTCAGTATTTACATTGTACGTGGGGGGGGTCAGTATTTACACAGTGTGTGGGGGGGTCAGTATTTACAGTGTGTGGGTCAGTATTTATACAGAGTGTGGGGGGGTCAGTATTTACACAGTGTGTGGGGGGGGGGGTCAGTATTTACACAGTGTGTGGGGCGGTCAGTATTTACACAGTGTGTGGGGGGGCTCAGTATTTACACAGTGTGTGGGGGGTCAGTATTTACACAGTGTGTGGGGGGGGGTCAGTATTTACACAGTGTGTGGGGGGGGGTCAGTATTTACACAGTGTGTGGGGGGGGTCAGTATTTACACAGTGTGTGGGGCGGTCAGTATTTACACAGTGTGTGGGGGGGTCAGTATTTACACAGTGTGTGGGGGGTCAGTATTTACACAGTGTGTGGGGGGGGGGTCAGTATTTACACAGTGTGTGGGGGGTCAGTATTTACACAGTGTGTAGGGGGTCAGTATTTACACAGTGTGTGTGTGGGGAGGGTCAGTATTTACACAGTGTGTGGGGGGTGGTCAGTATTTACACAGTGTGTGGGGGGGTCAGTATTTATACAGTTTGTGGGGGGTCAGTATTTACACAGTGTGTGTGTGGGGGGCGGTCAGTATTTATACAGTGTGTGTGGGGGGGTCAGTATTTACAGTGTGTGTGTGGGGGGGGTCAGTATTTACAGTGTGTGTGTGGGGGGGTCAGTATTTACACAGTGTGGGGTGGGGGTCAGTATTTACACAGTGTGTGTGGGGGGGGGTCAGTATTTACAGTGTGTGTGTGGGGGGGTCAGTATTTACACAGTGTGGGGTGGGGGTCAGTATTTACACACTGTGTGGGGGGGGTCAGTATTTACAGTGTGTGTGTGGGGGGTCAGTAGTTACACAGTGTGTGGGGGGGGGGTCAGTATTTACACAGTGTGTGTGGGGGGTCAGTATTTACACAGTGTGTGGGGGGGTCAGTATTTGCACAGTGTGTGGTTGGGGGGGTCAGTATTTACACAGTGTGTGTGTGGGGGGTCAGTATTTACACAGTGTGGGGGGGGTCAGTATTTACACAGTGTGTGGGGGGTTCAGTATTTACACAGTGTGTGTGTGGGTGGGGGGGTCAGTATTTACGCAGTGTGTGTGGTGGTTCAGTATTTACACAGTGTGTGGGGGGGAGATTCAGTATTTACACAGTGTGTGGGGGGGGGGGGGGGTCAGTATTTACACAGTGTGTGTGGGGGGGTCAGTATTTACACAGTGTGGGGGGGGTCAGTATTTACAGTGTGTGTGGGGGCGGTCAGTATTTACACAGTGTGTGTGTGGGGGGCGGTCAGTATTTACACAGTGTGTGTGGGGGGGGGTCAGTATTTACACTGTGTGGGGGTCAGTATTTACACACTGTGTGGGGGGGGTCAGTATTTACAGTGTGTGTGTGGGGGGTCAGTAGTTACACAGTGTGTGGGGGGGGGGTCAGTATTTACACAGTGTGTGTGGGGGGTCAGTATTTACACAGTGTGTGGTTGGGGGGGTCAGTATTTACACAGTGTGTGTGTGGGGGGGTCAGTATTTACACAGTGTGGGGGGGTCAGTATTTACAGTGTGTGTGTGGGGGGGTCAGTATTTACACAGTGTGGGGTGGGGGTCAGTATTTTCACACTGTGTGGGGGGGGGTCAGTATTTACAGTGTGTGTGGGGGGGGGGTCAGTATTTACACAGTGTGTGTGGGGGGGGGTCAGTATTTACATTGTACGTGGGGGGGGTCAGTATTTACACAGTGTGTGGGGGGGTCAGTATTTACAGTGTGTGGGTCAGTATTTATACAGAGTGTGGGGGGGTCAGTATTTACACAGTGTGTGGGGGGGGGGTCAGTATTTACACAGTGTGTGGGGCGGTCAGTATTTACACAGTGTGTGGGGGGGCTCAGTATTTACACAGTGTGTGGGGGGTCAGTATTTACACAGTGTGTGGGGGGGGGTCAGTATTTACACAGTGTGTGGGGGGGGGTCAGTATTTACACAGTGTGTGGGGGGGGTCAGTATTTACACAGTGTGTGGGGCGGTCAGTATTTACACAGTGTGTGGGGGGGTCAGTATTTACACAGTGTGTGGGGGGTCAGTATTTACACAGTGTGTGGGGGGGGGGTCAGTATTTACACAGTGTGTGGGGGGTCAGTATTTACACAGTGTGTAGGGGGTCAGTATTTACACAGTGTGTGTGTGGGGAGGGTCAGTATTTACACAGTGTGTGGGGGGTGGTCAGTATTTACACAGTGTGTGGGGGGGTCAGTATTTATACAGTTTGTGGGGGGTCAGTATTTACACAGTGTGTGGGTGGGGGGGGTCAGTATTTATACAATGTGTGTGTGGGGGGGCTCAGTTTTTACACAGTGTGTGGGGGGGGTCAGTGTTTACACAGTGTGGGCGGGGGTCAGTATTTACACAGTGTGTGTGGGGGGGGGGTCAGTATTTACATAGTGTGTGGGGGGGTCAGTATTTACACAGTGTGTGGGGGGTCAGTATTTACACAGTGTGCGGGGGGGGGGGGTCAGTATTTACACAGTGTGGGGGGGGTCAGTATTTACACAGTATGTATGGGGGGGGGTCAGTATTTTCACAGTGTGGGGGGGTCAGTATTTACACCGTGTGTGGGGGGGTCAGTATTTACACAGTCTGTGGCGGGGTCAGTATTTACACAGTGTGGGGGGGGGTCAGTATTTACAGTGTGTGGGGGGATCAGTATTTACACAGTGTGGGGGGGGGTCAGTATTTACACAGTGTGTGTGGGGGGGGGTCAGTATTTACACAGTGTGTGGGGGGGGGGTCAGTATTTACACAGTGTGTGTGGGGGGGTCAGTATTTACACAGTGTGGGGGGGGTCAGTATTTACACAGTGTGGGGGGGGTCAAGTATTTACACAGTGTGTGGGGGGGGGGTTCAGTATTTATACAGTGTGTGGGGGGGGTCAGTATTTACACAGTGTGTGTGGGGGGTCAGTATTTACACAGTGTGGGGGGGGTCAGTATTTACAGTGTGTGTGTGGGGGGGTTCAGTATTTACACAGTGTGTGTGGGGGGTCAGTCTTTACACAGTGTGTGGGGGGGTCAGTATTTACACAGTGTGTGGTTGGGGGGTCAGTATTTACACAGTGTGTGCGTGGGGGGGTCAGTATTTACACAGTGTGGGGGGGGTCAGTATTTACGCAGTGTGTGTGGGGGTTCAGTATTTACACAGTGTGTGGGGGGGGGGGGTCAGTATTTACACAGTGTGTGTGGGGGGGTCAGTATTTACACAGTGTGGGGGGGGGGGTCAGTATTTACAGTGTATGTGTGGGGGGGTCAGTATTTACACAGTGTGGGATGGGGGTCAGTATTTACACACTGTGTGGGGGGGGTCAGTATTTACAGTGTGTGTGTGGGGGGTCAGTAGTTACACAGTGTGTGGGGGGGGTCAGTATTTACACAGTGTGTGTGGGGGGTCAGTATTTACACAGTGTGTGGGGAGGTCAGTATTTACACAGTGTGTGGTTGGGGGGGTCAGTATTTACACAGTGTGGGGGGGGGTCAGTATTTACACAATGTGTGTGTGGGGGGGCTCAGTTTTTACACAGTGTGTGGGGGGGGTCAGTGTTTACACAGTGTGGGCGGGGGTCAGTATTTACATAGTGTGTGTGGGGGGGGGGGTCAGTATTTACATAGTGTGTGGGGGGTCAGTATTTACACAGTGTGTGTGGGGGGGGGTCAGTATTTACACAGTGTGTGGGGGGGGGGTCAGTATTTACACAGTGTGTGTGGGGGGGGGCAGTATTTACACAGTGTGGGGGGAGGGGGGTCAGTATTTACACAGTGTGTGGGGTGTCAGTATTTACACAGTGTGTGGGGGGGGTCAGTATTTACACAGTGTGGGGGGGGTCAGTATTCACACAGTATGTATGGGGGGGGTCAGTATTTTCACAGTGTGGGGGGTCAGTATTTACACCGTGTGTGGGGGGGTCAGTATTTACACAGTGTGTGGGGGGGTCAGTATTTACACAGTGTGGGGGGGGGTCAGTATTTACACAGTGTGTGGGGGTGGTCAGTATTTACACAGTGTGGGGGGGGTCAGTATTTACAGTGTGTGTGGGGGCGGTCAGTATTTACACAGTGTGTGTGTGGGGGGCGGTCATTATTTACACAGTGTGTGTGGGGGGGGTCAGTATTTGCAGTGTGTGTGTGGGGGGTCAGTATTTACACAGTGTGGGGTGGGGGTCAGTATTTACACACTGTGTGGGGGCGGGTCAGTATTTACAGTGTGTGTGTGGGGGGGTTCAGTATTTACACAGTGTGTGTGGGGGGTCAGTCTTTACACAGTGTGTGGGGGGGTCAGTATTTACACAGTGTGTGGTTGGGGGGTCAGTATTTACACAGTGTGTGTGTGGGGGGGTCAGTATTTACACAGTGTGGGGGGGGTCAGTATTTACGCAGTGTGTGTGGGGGTTCAGTATTTACACAGTGTGTGGGGGGGGGGTCAGTATTTACACAGTGTGTGTGGGGGGGTCAGTATTTACACAGTGTGGGGGGGGGGGTCAGTATTTACAGTGTATGTGTGGGGGGGTCAGTATTTACACAGTGTGGGATGGGGGTCAGTATTTACACACTGTGTGGGGGGGGTCAGTATTTACAGTGTGTGTGTGGGGGGTCAGTAGTTACACAGTGTGTGGGGGGGGGTCAGTATTTACACAGTGTGTGTGGGGGGTCAGTATTTACACAG
Source organism: Pristiophorus japonicus (assembly GCF_044704955.1). Taxonomy (NCBI): domain Eukaryota; kingdom Metazoa; phylum Chordata; class Chondrichthyes; family Pristiophoridae; genus Pristiophorus; species Pristiophorus japonicus. The sequence goes on from NW_027251098.1 coordinate 13,641, forward strand.
TGTGTGGGGAGGTCAGTATTTACACAGTGTGTGGTTGGGGGGGTCAGTATTTACACAGTGTGGGGGGGGGTCAGTATTTACACAATGTGTGTGTGGGGGGGCTCAGTTTTTACACAGTGTGTGGGGGGGGTCAGTGTTTACACAGTGTGGGCGGGGGTCAGTATTTACATAGTGTGTGTGGGGGGGGGGGTCAGTATTTACATAGTGTGTGGGGGGTCAGTATTTACACAGTGTGTGTGGGGGGGGGGTCAGTATTTACACAGTGTGTGGGGGGGGGTCAGTATTTACACAGTGTGTGTGGGGGGGGGGCAGTATTTACACAGTGTGGGGGGAGGGGGGTCAGTATTTACACAGTGTGTGGGGTGTCAGTATTTACACAGTGTGTGGGGGGGGTCAGTATTTACACAGTGTGGGGGGGGTCAGTATTCACACAGTATGTATGGGGGGGGTCAGTATTTTCACAGTGTGGGGGGTCAGTATTTACACCGTGTGTGGGGGGGTCAGTATTTACACAGTGTGTGGGGGGGTCAGTATTTACACAGTGTGGGGGGGGGTCAGTATTTACACAGTGTGTGGGGGTGGTCAGTATTTACACAGTGTGGGGGGGGGTCAGTATTTACACAGTGTGGGGGGGGGATCAGTATTGACACAGTGTGTGGGGGGGTCAGTATTTACACAGTGTGTGGGGGGGGGTCAGTATTTACACAGTGTGGGGGGGTCAGTATTTTCAGTGTGTGTGGGGGCGGTCAGTATTTACACAGTGTGTGTGTGGGGGGCGGTCAGTATTTATACAGTGTGTGTGGGGGGGTCAGTATTTACAGTGTGTGTGTGGGGGGGGTCAGTATTTACAGTGTGTGTGTGGGGGGTCAGTATTTACACAGTGTGGGGTGGGGGTCAGTATTTACACAGTGTGTGTGGGGGGGGGTCAGTATTTACAGTGTGTGTGTGGGGGGGTCAGTATTTACACAGTGTGGGGTGGGGGTCAGTATTTACACACTGTGTGGGGGGGGTCAGTATTTACAGTGTGTGTGTGGGGGGTCAGTAGTTACACAGTGTGTGGGGGGGGGTCAGTATTTACACAGTGTGTGTGGGGGGTCAGTATTTACACAGTGTGTGGGGGGGTCAGTATTTGCACAGTGTGTGGTTGGGGGGGTCAGTATTTACACAGTGTGTGTGTGGGGGGTCAGTATTTACACAGTGTGGGGGGGGTCAGTATTTACACAGTGTGTGGGGGGTTCAGTATTTACACAGTGTGTGTGTGGGTGGGGGGGTCAGTATTTACGCAGTGTGTGTGGTGGTTCAGTATTTACACAGTGTGTGGGGGGGAGATTCAGTATTTACACAGTGTGTGGGGGGGGGGGGGTCAGTATTTACACAGTGTGTGTGGGGGGGTCAGTATTTACACAGTGTGGGGGGGGTCAGTATTTACAGTGTGTGTGGGGGCGGTCAGTATTTACACAGTGTGTGTGTGGGGGGCGGTCAGTATTTACACAGTGTGTGTGGGGGGGGGTCAGTATTTACACTGTGTGGGGGTCAGTATTTACACACTGTGTGGGGGGGGTCAGTATTTACAGTGTGTGTGTGGGGGGTCAGTAGTTACACAGTGTGTGGGGGGGGGGTCAGTATTTACACAGTGTGTGTGGGGGGTCAGTATTTACACAGTGTGTGGTTGGGGGGGTCAGTATTTACACAGTGTGTGTGTGGGGGGGTCAGTATTTACACAGTGTGGGGGGGTCAGTATTTACAGTGTGGGGGGGGTCAGTATTTACACAGTGTGGGGGGGGTCAGTATTTACACAGTGTGTGTGTGGGGGGGTCAGTATTTACACAGTGTGGGGGGGGTCAGTATTTACACAGTGTGTGGGGGGCTCAGTATTTACACAGTGTGTGGGGGGCTCAGTATTTACACAGTGTGTGTGTGGGGGGGTCAGTATTTACACAGTGTGGGGGGGGGTCAGTATTTACACAGTGTGTGTGGGGGTTCAGTATTTACACAGTGTGTGGGTGGGTGGGTCAGTATTTACACAGTGTGTGTGGGGGGGTCAGTATTTACAGTGTGTGTGGGGGGGGTCAGTATTTACACAGTGTGTGTGGGGGGGTCAGTATTTACACAGTGTGAGGGGGATCAGTATTTACACAGTGTGTGTGGGGGGGTCAGTATTTACACAGTGTGTGGGGGCGGTCAGTATTTACAGTGTATGTGGGGGGGGTCAGTATTGACACACTGTGTGGGGGGGGGTCAGTATTTACAGTGTGTGTGGGGGGGGGCAGTATTTACACAGTGTGGGGGGGGGGTCAGTATTTACACAGTGTGTGGGGGGGTCAGTATTTACAGTGTGTGGGTCAGTATTTAAACAGTGTGTGGGGGGGTCAGTATTTACACAGTGTGTGGGGGGTCAGTATTTACACAGTGTGTGTCTGGGGGGGTCAGTATTTACACAGTGTGTGGGGGGGGTCAGTATTTACACAGTGTGTGGGGGGGGGTCAGTATTTACAGAGTGTGTGGGGGGGTTCAGTATTTTCACAGTGTGTGTGTGGGGAGGGTCAGTATTTACACAGTGTGTGGGGGGGGGGTCAGTATTTACACAGTGCGTGTGGGGGGGGTCAGTATTTACACAGTGTGTGGGGGGTGGTTAGTATTTACACAGTGTGTGGCGGGGTCAGTATTTACACAGTGTGTGGGGGGTCAGTATTTACACAGTGTATGGGTGGGGGGGGTCAGTATTTACACAATGTGTGTGTGGGGGGGCTCAGTTTTTACACAGTGTGTGGGGGGGGTCAGTGTTTACACAGTGTGGGCGGGGGTCAGTATTTACACAGTGTGTGTGGGGGTCAGTATTTACACAGTGTGTGGGGGGGTCAGTATTTACACAGTGTGTGAGGGTCAGTATTTACACAGTGTGTGGGGGGGGGGTCAGTATTTACACAGTGTGGGGGGGGTCAGTATTTACACAGTATGTATGGGGGGGGGGTCAGTATTTTCACAGTGTGGGGGGGTCAGTATTTACACCGTGTGTGGGGGGGTCAGTATTTACACAGTCTGTGGGGGGGTCAGTATTTACACAGTGTGGGGGGGGTCAGTATTTACAGTGTGTGGGGGGATCAGTATTTACACAGTGTGGGGGGGGTCAGTATTTACACAGTGTGTGTGGGGGGGGTCAGTATTTACACAGTGTGTGGGGGGGGTCAGTATTTACCCAGTGTGTGTGGGGGGGTCAGTATTTACACAGTGTGGGGGGGGGTCAGTATTTACACAGTGTGTGGGGGGGGGTTCAGTATTTACACAGTGTGTGGGGGGGGTCAGTATTTACACAGTGTGTGTGGGGGGGTCAGTATTTACACAGTGTGGGGGGGGGTCAGTATTTACAGTGTGTTTGGGGGCGGTCAGTATTTACACAGTGTGTGTGTGGGGGGCGGTCATTATTTACACAGTGTGTGTGGGGGGGGTCAGTATTTACAGTGTGTGTGTGGGGGGTCAGTATTTACACAGTGTGGGGTGGGGGTCAGTATTTACACACTGTGTGGGGGCGGGTCAGTATTTACAGTGTGTGTGTGGGGGGGTTCAGTATTTACACAGTGTGTGTGGGGGGTCAGTCTTTACACAGTGTGTGGGGGGGTCAGTATTTACACATGGTGTGGTTGGGGGGTCAGTATTTACACAGTGTGTGTGTGGGGGGGTCAGTATTTACACAGTGTGGGGGGGGTCAGTATTTACGCAGTGTGTGTGGGGGTTCAGTATTTACACAGTGTGTGTGGGGGGGGTCAGTATTTACACAGTGTGTGTGGGGGGGTCAGTATTTACACAGTGTGGGGGGGGGGGGTCAGTATTTACAGTGTGTGTGTGGGGGGGTCAGTATTTACACAGTGTGGGGTGGGGGTCAGTATTTACACACTGTGTGGGGGGGGTCAGTATTTACAGTGTGTGTGTGGGGGGTCAGTAGTTACACAGTGTGTGGGGGGGGTCAGTATTTACACAGTGTGTGTGGGGGGTCAGTATTTACACAGTGTGTGGGGAGGTCAGTATTTACACAGTGTGTGGTTGGGGGGGTCAGTATTTACACAGTGTGGGGGGGGTCAGTATTTACACAATGTGTGTGTGGGGGGGCTCAGTTTTTACACAGTGTGTGGGGGGGGGGTCAGTGTTTACACAGTGTGGGCGGGGGTCAGTATTTACATAGTGTGTGTGGGGGGGGGGGTCAGTATTTACATAGTGTGTGGGGGGTCAGTATTTACACAGTGTGTGTGGGGGGGGGGTCAGTATTTACACAGTGTGTGGGGGGGGGTTCAGTATTTACACAGTGTGTGTGGGGGGGGCAGTATTTACACAGTGTGGGGGGAGGGGGGTCAGTATTTACACAGTGTGTGGGGGGTCAGTATTTACACAGTGTATGGGGGGGGTCAGTATTTACACAGTGTGGGGGGGGTCAGTATTCACACAGTATGTATGGGGGGGGGGTCAGTATTTTCACAGTGTGGGGGGTCAGTATTTACACCGTGTGTGGGGGGGTCAGTATTTACACAGTGTGTGGGGGGGGTCAGTATTTACACAGTGTGGGGGGGGGTCAGTATTTACACAGTGTGTGGGGGCGGTCAGTATTTGCACAGTGTGGGGGGGGGTCAGTATTTACACAGTGTGGGGGGGGGATCAGTATTGACACAGTGTGTGGGGGGGGTCAGTATTTACACAGTGTGTGGGGGCGGTCAGTATTTACACAGTGTGTGTGTGGGGGGCGGTCAGTATTTACACAGTGTGTGTGGGGGGGTCAGTATTTACAGTGTGTGTGTGGGGGGGGGTCAGTATTTACAGTGTGTGTGTGGGGGGGTCAGTATTTACACAGTGTGGGGTGGGGGTCAGTATTTACACAGTGTGTGTGGGGGGGGGTCAGTATTTACAGTGTGTGTGTGGGGGGGTCAGTATTTACACAGTGTGGGGTGGGGGTCAGTATTTACACACTGTGTGGGGGGGGTCAGTATTTACAGTGTGTGTGTGGGGGGTCAGTAGTTACACAGTGTGTGGGGGGGGGTCAGTATTTACACAGTGTGTGTGGGGGGTCAGTATTTACACAGTGTGTGGGGGGGTCAGTATTTGCACAGTGTGTGGTTGGGGGGGTCAGTATTTACACAGTGTGTGTGTGGGGGGGTCAGTATTTACACAGTGTGGGGGGGGTCAGTATTTACACAGTGTGTGGGGGGTTCAGTATTTACACAGTGTGTGTGTGGGTGGGGGGGTCAGTATTTACGCAGTGTGTGTGGTGGTTCAGTATTTACACAGTGTGTGGGGGGGAGATTCAGTATTTACACAGTGTGTGGGGGGGGGGTCAGTATTTACACAGTGTGTGTGGGGGGGTCAGTATTTACACAGTGTGGGGGGGGGTCAGTATTTACAGTGTGTGTGGGGGCGGTCAGTATTTACACAGTGTGTGTGTGGGGGGCGGTCAGTATTTACACAGTGTGTGTGGGGGGGGGGGTCAGTATTTACACTGTGTGGGGGTCAGTATTTACACACTGTGTGGGGGGGGTCAGTATTTACAGTGTGTGTGTGGGGGGTCAGTAGTTACACAGTGTGTGGGGGGGGGGTCAGTATTTACACAGTGTGTGTGGGGGGTCAGTATTTACACAGTGTGTGGGGGGGTCAGTATTTACACAGTGTGTGGTTGGGGGGGTCAGTATTTACACAGTGTGTGTGTGGGGGGGTCAGTATTTACACAGTGTGGGGGGGTCAGTATTTACAGTGTGGGGGGGGTCAGTATTTACACAGTGTGGGGGGGGTCAGTATTTACACAGTGTGTGTGTGGGGGGGTCAGTATTTACACAGTGTGGGGGGGGTCAGTATTTACACAGTGTGTGGGGGGCTCAGTATTTACACAGTGTGTGTGTGGGGGTGGGTCAGTATTTACGCAGTGTGTGTGGGGGTTCAGTATTTACACAGTGTGTGGGGGGGGTCAGTATTTACACAGTGTGTGTGGGGGGGGGGTCAGTATTTACACAGTGTGTGGGGGTTCAGTATTTACACAGTGTGTGGGGGGGGTCAGTATTTACAGTGTGTGGGGCGGTCAGTATTTACACAGTGTGGGGTGGGGGTCAGTATTTTCACACTGTGTTTGGGGGGGGGTCAGTATTTACACAGTGTGTGGGGGGGGTCAGTATTTACACAGTGTGGGGTGGGGGTCAGTATTTGCACACTGTGTGTGGGGGGGGGTCAGTATTTACACAGTGTGTGTGGGGGGGGTCAGTATTTACACAGTGTGGGGGGGGTCAGTATTTACACAGTGTGTGGGGGGGTCAGTATTTACACAGTGTGTGTTGGGGGGTCAGTATTTACACAGTGTGGTGGGGGGTTCAGTATTTACACAGTCTGTGTGTGTGGGGGGGATCAGTATTTACACAGTGTGTGGGGGGGGGGTCAGTATTTACACAGTGTGTGGGGCGGTCAGTATTTACACAGTGTGTGGGGGGGGTCAGTATTTACACAGTGTGTGGGGCGGTCAGTATTTACACAGTGTGTGGGGGGTCAGTATTTACACAGTGTGTGTGGGGGGTCAGTATTTACAGTGTGTGGGGGGGGGGTTCAGTATTTACAGTGTGTGGGAGGGGGGGTCAGTATTTACACAGTGTGTGGGAGGGGGGGTCAGTATTTACACAGTGTGTGGGAGGGGGGGTCAGTATTTACACAGTGTGGGGGGGTCAGTATTTACACAGTGTGTGGGGGGTTCAGTATTTACACAGTCTGTGTGTGTGGGGGGGGGTCAGTATTTACGCAGTGTGTGTGGGGGTTCAGTATTTACACAGTGTGTGGGGGGGGGGGGTCAGTATTTACACAGTGTGTGGGGGGGGTCAGTATTTACACAGTGTGTGTGGGGGGGGGTCAGTATTTACACAGTGTGTGGGGGGGCAGTATTTACAGTGTATGTGGGGGGGGGGTCAGTATTTACACAGTGTGGGGGGGGGTCAGTATTTACACAGTGTGGGGGGGGGGTCAGTATTTACACAGTGTGGGGGGGGGGTCAGTATTTACACAGTGTGTGGGGGGGTCAGTATTTACAATGTGTGGGTCAGTATTTACACAGTGTGTGGGGCGGTCAGTATTTACAGTGTGTGGGGGGTCAGTATTTACACAGTGTGTGTGGGGGGTCAGTATTTACAGTGTGTGGGGGGGGGTTCAGTATTTACAGTGTGTGGGAGGGGGGGTCAGTATTTACACAGTGTGTGGGAGGGGGGGTCAGTATTTACACAGTATGGGGGGGTCAGTATTTACACAGTGTGTGGGGGGTTCAGTATTTACACAGTGTGTGGGGGGGGGGGTCAGTATTTACAGTGTGTGGGGGGGGTCAGTATTTACAGTGTGTGGGGGGGGTCAGTATTTACGTTGTGTGGGGGGGGGGTCAGTATTTACAGTGTGTGGGGGCGGGGGTCAGTACTTACACAGTGTCCCCCCCACTGGGTGAACAGATGAATAGAAAACAAAAGCGAAATACTGCGGTTGCCGGAATCTGTAATAACGACAGAGAAGGTGGGATATCTCCGCGGGTCAGGCAGCATCTGTGGAGAGAGAATAACACCTGACGTTTCGGGTGGACGCCGCTTGGCCAGAGGGATATAAAAGGCGCGCAATGAGCGCGGCCACGCCATGCAGCAGGCGGGCGCTGTCCCAGCTGTGGATTGGCCGCTTCCCGGGAGAGGAGAGGGCGCGCGGGAGGTTTGAATAAAGAGACGGTTGAAGAGGGGGAGCCAAACCGCTCAGATATCCAGCCACTGACTGACCGTTTCCCGGTGTACCCGGGACTGACTGACTGAGCGCCGCCTCTCGCCCTGTCCCTGAGTGTCCCCCGGCTTCTGACACCCCCCTCCCCCGGGGCCAGCCTCGAGCCGCTCTGCCCCCCCCGGCCTGACAGACTGACCCATCCCCAGCCACTGAAGCCCGGGGCCAGCCTCGAGCCGCTCTGCCCCCGGCCTGACTGACCCATCCCCAGCCACTGAACCCCGGGGCCAGCCTCACGCCGCTTTGCCCCCCGGCCTGACAGACTGACCCATCCCCAGCCACTGAACCCCGGGGCCAGCCTCACGCCGCTTTGCCCCCCGGCCTGACAGACTGACCCATCCCCAGCCACTGAACCCTGGGGCCAGCCTCACGCCGCTTTGCCCCCCGGCCTGACAGACTGACCCATCCCCAGCCACTGAACCCCGGGGCCAGCCTCGCGCCGCTCTGCCCCCGGCCTGACCCCTGACAGACTGACCCATCCCCAGCCACTGAACCCCGGGGCCAGCCTCGAGCCGCTCTTCCCCCCCCCCCCCCCGGTCACTGACCTCCGGCCTGACTGACTGACTGACCCCTGACTGACTGACCCATCTCCGGCCAGAGCCCGGAACGGACTGACCCCCCCGGGACTAACTAACTAATTGACTGACCCCTGACTGACTGACTCCCCGCTCCGCCATGCCGGCCGGCCGCGGGCTCCGGCTCCTCCTGCTCCTCGCCCTCTCCTCCTGCCGCCTCGCCCCCGGCAGCTGCTCGGCTTTTTTCGGTTGGTTTCTCCGCAAAGAAGCCGAGGCGCCGAGCTCGCCCGGCGGCCTGCTGGTCCCCGGTGCTGGGGCGGCGGACGGCTCCGGCTGGGGCTCCCGGTCCCGGTCCCCGTCCCCCCCGCAGCCGCCCTTCGAGATGACCACGGTGGACGAGAGGTTTGTGGCCGAAGCCGCGCACCTGGAGCTGGCCCCGCTCGACAGCTGTCACCAGCAGGTATGGGAGGGGATGGAGCCGGTGTCTGTGGGTTTGCAGCGACTTTACTATCCGTGCCACTGGAATTATAACTTTAATGTTGTTTTGCAAAATTATCAACCATTTAATTGTGTTTTGCAAATATCAAATGAGAACTTGCGTTTATATAGTGCCTTTCACTGCCTCAGAATCTTCCTAGAAGGACAAGGGCAGCAGGCGCATGGGAACACTGCCACCTCCAAGTCACACACCATCATGACTTGGAAATATATCGTCGTTCCTTCATCATAGCTGGGTCAAAATCCTGGAACTCCCTCTCTCTAACAGCACTGTGGGAGCACCTTCACCACACGGACTGCAGCGGATCAAGAAGGCGGCTCACCACCACCTTCTTCATTGGCTGTAAAGCTCTTTGAGACGTCCAGTAGTCGTGAAAGGCGCTATATAAATCCAAGGGCAATGAAGGGTGGGTAATATATGCCAGCCTAGCTACTGACACCCAGATCTGGAATTGCTATCACTTTTTTGAAGTAGTCCCTATTGTGATGCAGCGCCCAATTTGTGCATTGCAAGCTCCCACAAACAGATAATGATCTGGTTCATGCAGTTCTTTGCATAAAACAGATGCAAAAATCTTTTTTTTAAGTGTTAAATATTGGCCAGGACACTGGGGAAAACTCCCCTGCTCTTCAAATAAATCCGTGTGATCTTTTACTTCTGTCAGTATGTACCCTCCATGGGGTTGAAGTTGCACAGCTGCTGTTTTGGCCCATCACGTTACCTGTTGTACACCCAGAGAAATCCCAGATATTTTGTGCAAAGCAAGTGTTTGTGCCTGAACCACTCTTTCCAATTGTTGACACTGGGTAGCGATTGCACAATCCCAGTGCTACACGCACACACCCCTGGGGTTGGTCTGGGTGTTGTGTAATGAGAGAGGATTAATTAGCAATCTCATTGTACGAGGTCCCTTGGGGAAGAGTGACCATAATATGGTGGAATTCTGCATTAGGATGGAGAATGAAACAGTTAATTCAGAGACCATGGTCCAGAACTTAAAGAAGGGTAACTTTGAAGGTATGAGGCATGAATTGGCTAAGATAGATTGGCTAATGATACTTAAGGGGTTGACTGTGGATGGGCAATGGCAGACATTTAGAGACCGCATGGATGAATTACAACAATTGTACATTCTTGTCTGGCGTAAAAATAAAAAAGGGAAGGTGGCTCAACCGTGGCTATCTAGGGAAATCAGGGATAGTATTAAAGCCAAGGAAATGGCATACAAATTGGCCAGAAATAGCAGCGAACCTGGGGACTGGGAGAAATTTAGAACTCAGCAGAGGAGGACAAAGGGTTTGATTAGGGCAGGGAAAATGGAGTACGAGAAGAAGCTTGCAGGGAACATTAAGGCGGATTGCAAAAGTTTCTATAGGTATGTAAAGAGAAAAAGGTTAGTAAAGACAAACGTAGGTCCCCTGCAGTCAGAATCAGGGGAAGTCATAACGGGGAACAAAGAAATGACAGACCAATTGAACAAGTACTTTGGTTCAGTATTCACTAAGGAGGACACAAACAACCTTCCGGATATAAAAGTGGTCAGAGGGTCTATTAAGGAGGAGGAACTGAGGGAAATCTTTATTAGTCGGGAAATTGTGTTGGGGAAATTGATGGGATTGAAGGCCGATAAATCCCCAGGGCCTGATGGACTGCATCCCAGAGTACTTAAGGAGGTGGCCTTGGAAATAGCGGATGCATTGACAGTCATTTTCCAACATTCCATTGACTCTGGATCAGTTCCTATCGAGTGGAGGGTAGCCAATGTAACCCCACTTTTTAAAAAAGGAGGGAGAGAGAAAGCAGGGAATTATAGACCGGTCAGCCTGACCTCAGTAGTGGGTAAAATGATGGAATCAATTATTAAGGATGTCATAACAGTGCATTTGGAAAATGGTGACATGATAGGTCCAAGTCAGCATGGATTTGTGAAAGGGAGATCATGCTTGACAAATCTTCTGGAATTTTTTGAGGATGTTTCCAATAAAGTGGACAAAGGAGTACCAGTTGATGTGGTATATTTGGACTTTCAGAAGGCTTTCGACAAGGTCCCACACAAGAGATTAATGTGCAAAGTTAAAGCACATGGGATTGGGGGTAGTGTGCTGACGTGGATTGAGAACTGGTTGTCAGACAGGAAGCAAAGAGTAGGAGTAAATGGGTACTTTTCGGAATGGCAGGCAGTGACTAGTGGGGTACCGCAGGGTTCTGTGCTGGGGCCCCAGCTGTTTACATTGTACATTAATGATTTAGACGAGGGGATTAAATGTTGTATCTCCAAATTTGCGGATGACACTAAGTTGGGTGGCAGTGTGAGCTGCGAGGAGGATGCTATGAGGCTACAGAGTGACTTGGATAGGTTAGGTGAGTGGGCAAATGCGTGGTAGATGAAGTATAATGTGGATAAATGTGAGGTTATCCACTTTGGTGGTAAAAACAGAGAGACAGACTATTATCTGAATGGTGACAGATTAGGAAAAGGGAAGGTGCAACGAGACCTGGGTGTCATGGTACATCAGTCATTGAAGGTTGGCATGCAGGTACAGCAGGCGGTTAAGAAAGCAAATGGCATGTTGGCCTTCATAGCGAGGGGATTTGAGTACAGGGGCAGGGAGGTGTTGCTACAGTTGTACAGGGCCTTGGTGAGGCCACACCTGGAGTATTGTGTACAGTTTTGGTCTCCTAACTTGAGGAAGGACATTCTTGCTATTGAGGGAGTGCAGCGAAGATTCACCAGACTGATTCCCGGGATGGTGGGACTGACCTATCAAGAAAGACTGGATCAACTGGGCTTGTATTCACTGGAGTTCAGAAGAGTGAGAGGGGACCTCATAGAAACGTTTAAAATTCTGACGGGTTTGGACAGGTTGGATGCAGGAAGAATGTTCCCAATGTTGGGGAAGTCCAGAACCAGGGGTCACAGTCTAAGGATAAGGGGTAAGCCATTTAGGACCGAGATAAGGAGAAACTTCTTCACCCAGAGAGTGGTGAACCTGTGGAATTCTCTACCACAGGAAGTAGTTGAGGCCAATTCACTAAATATATTCAAAAGGGAGTTAGATGAAGTCCTTACTACTCGGGGGATCAAGGTGTATGGCGTGAAAGCAGGAAGTGGGTACTGAAGTTTCATGTTCAGCCATGAACTCATTGAATGGTGGTGCAGGCTAGAAGGGCTGAATGGCCTGCTCCTGCACCTATTTTCTATGTTTCTATGGTCATTCCACATCCATTCCCAGTCCATTGGAATGAGTGGAGCAGCTACTGGATATGTAAGGGTAGGGTTTCTTCTTGACCATCACATTAGTGGAATTAGCAGTGGATGAAGAACTGAGTAAGAAATGTACCTTTTTAATCAAGGACATTGGGAAGTTTTAATCTCTTGTACCAGTGAAGTCCATTGACCTGGAGAGAGTGTCTCCGAGCTTTCCAGAGGTCATTTAAAGTCTGGATTTAAAATTATGATTTCCCTCTGTGCACCTGTAATCCTGTCTACCATTCCAAACACTTTTTCCTATTATCCATACAAAGGCACTTTATGGTGAGGTTGTCTACCTTTTTGAATTACTGACTGTCTTATTGAAATGTTAGCACCAGAGCTCTACAGGAGTGCATTCCCTTGGAGGGATGTTTGAAAACCACTATCCTATACTGAACTATATAAAATAGAAGTTGCAGTCGTTAGTGCAAGATAATGCAGAAGGTGAGGCAATCTGACAAGGTTTATACTCCTGACTGCCATGCATTAACTCCAGCTGGAAAATATCAGGTGTGTGGATATTCGATGAGGTTTGGATCAGGATCAACTGTGAAGCCCCTCCCCCAAAACCGTCGAATCATCGGCAGTCCCTCGGAGTCGAGGATGACTTGCTTCCACTCTAAAAGTGAGTTCTCATGTGACTGAGGAGACCAATGTGGGAATTACAGTCTCTGTCACAGGTGGGACACACAGTGGTTGAACAAAAGGGTGGTCAGGGAGCCTGGGTTGATGCACGCTCCTTCCGCTGCCTACGTTTGGTTTCTGCTTGTTCTCAGCGATGGGACTCGTTGCTCAGCGCCCTCCTGGATGCTCTTCCTCCATTTTGGCAGTCATGGGCCAGGGATTCCCAGGAGTCGGTGGGGATGTTGCACTTTATCAAGGAGGCTTTGAGGGTGTCCTTGAAGCGTTTCCTCTGGTCATCTGGGGCTCGCTTGCTGTGTTGAAGCTCTGTGTAGAGCGCTTGCTTTGCGAGTCTCTTGTCGGGCATGCGGACGATGTGGCTCGCCCAACGGAGCTGGTCGAGTGTGGCTAGTGCTTCGATGCTGGGAATGTTGGCCTGAGCAAGAACACTGACGTTGGTGCGTCTATCCTGCCAATAGATTTGCAGGATCTTGTGGAGGCAGCGCTGGTGGTACTTCTCCAGCGTTTTGAGGTGTCTGCTGTATATAGTCCACGTCTGAGCCATATAGGAGGGTGGGTATCACTACTACCCTGTAGACCATAAGCTTGGTGTTGGATTTGAGATCCTGGTCTTCAAACACACTCTTCAGGCGACTGAAGGCTGCACTGGCGCACTGAAGGGGGTGTTGGACCTTGTTGTCAATGTCTGCTCTTGCTGACAGGAGGCTCCCGAGGTATGGAAAATGGTCCACGTTGTCCAAGGCCTCATTGTGGATTGGGGGCGGGGGGGGCAGTGCTGTGTGTGGAGGGGTCAGGTTGGTAGAGGACCTTTTGTCTTACAGGTGTTTAGTGTAAGGCCCATGCTCTCGGAGAAACTTCTTCACTCAGAATTGTGAACCTGTGGGCTTCTCTACCACAGAAAGTTGTTGAGGCCAGTTCGTTAGATATATTCGAAAGGGAGTTAGATGGGGCCCTTGCAGCTAAAGGGATCAAGGGGTATGGAGAGAAAGCAGGAATGGGGTACTGAAGTACATGATCAGCCATGATCATATTGAATGGTGGTGCAGGCTCGAATGGCCTACTCCTGCACCTACTTTCTATGTTTCTATATACGCTTCGGTGAAGGTGTTGACGATGGCTTGAAGTTCGGCCTTCCGAGTGCGCAGACGCAAGTTTCTGGCAACTGTGAGCAGACCAGACGCAATAGTCAGCTGCTGGTGCTATGTCTTGGTGCCTGAATGAAGAATGGCCGTGTGAATAAGTTACTGAAGCTTCTAAAGCCATAACCCAGGAACAGCTTTCAGGAGAGGAGGAACAAAATTGGGAGGAGAGTGAATTCTTTATGGGGTCGACTGACTGTGTGAAGGAATGATCCAACTGGAATGTTGAACATCCTTCCATTGGAAAGTCTGGCTGTTGGATACAAAACTATTGGTCATCTGAAAACTAACCTACTGTCCAGGAAGATGCTAAATGGTTATGGGAGTACCCAAATAATTGTGATACAGTACTTGCTTTATTAGCATGAGACAACAGGGGTGGGGGGTGGGGCGGGGAAAGAATGAGAGAGATGAGACCATGTGTAAATAGCAGTGGGGGGAAAAGGCAGCTAGAAAAACCAGGCCAAGGGGAATGGATTCCAGTAGCCAGAGTGAAGAAAATAACAGGGTGACCCTGCTAGCTAACCAAAATCTATCCATCTCCAACTGACCCAGCACCCCCAACCTTTTGGTGAAGTGTTCCTGATTTCCACTACCTTTTTGTGTGGAAAAAGTGCTTACTGATTTCACTCCTAAATAGCTTGGCTCTAATTTTAAGATAGTGCCCTCTTGTTCTGGATACCCCACCAGATGGATTAGTTTCTCTCTATCTACTCTATTGAATACTTAATCATTTTAAACACCTTGATTAGATCACCCCTCAACTGTCTAAACTCAAGAGAATACAAACCAAGATTAATTTTCACAAAGCTAATTAGACATTCCAGCAGAAATAACCTGATTTTAAAAAGTCTATCTCTGGAGATGAGAGGTTCTGTTATCAACGGTGGTGTGTCGATTGATAAGGCTTTGGACAACCTTGCCCCATTCCTCTTTCAGGAAGAATAAATCTAAGTTACAGTAAGGGAAGCATCACTCTACATCTAACCGTGCTACACCTGATCTGTGAAACTTTTAGCTGGAAACCGTTCCATTCCCCAATGCCACAAAATTGGCAAGAAAAAAGTAAAATAGAAATTGAAACTGGAATCCGTCTCTTCTACACTCTTTTGCAGACCATCGTGCAGTCTATGTTTAGCCAGTCAGATTAGGTCCTTCAAAATAAAGCACATCATTCTCATTTGATGCAATTTAAAAGCTGAATGATTGTTAAGGATGGAGAATCTCTAATCTGTGACTGCTGTATTTACAATATTTACACATTGACCCAGGTGTGATTAACTTAAGTACATCAGTGTCTGTTTCAGTATGTTCATAGTATGGGCAGAAACATGTTCGTTCCCCTTCATAAATAATGTGATCTGATGTGTAAATGAACAGTCTAGTATTTGTTTTGGAAGTCTCTTTTTTTTTTAAAAGACGGACTGCCTGGTAGGTAAAGATATCGCCTGGTGGACCACTGAGCCTTACAGGTCAGAGGGTTAAAAATAAACTTCAAATATTGAAAATCTGAAATATAATATAATTTAAAAAAAACTTAACACTGCAGGTTCATTGGTGTCTTGTCATGAGATAAGTTTAATGTTTGGAGTGTGGACTCTTTTGTAAGATTCAATCCTGAGACCCAAGTTAATCCCAGGGTCTGTGCTGACTTCATGCTCTCAGCTGAGCCAGTATGTGGGGCTGCTAAAGTTCCCTTTGTCCTTGGGAAAGGATGAGGGTAGAATCGGCTAATATTGCAGCTCCTGATGACTTCCCAGTGACCCCTGTTGGGAAGTGTATGTGTGGACATGATCAGCTTGGCTATGATACTTCTGCACAGCCTGATGTCACTGGTTTCATAGATTGGCCTCCTTCTGTGCTGTATCATTCAGTTCATTATTACTGTGCCGACAGGCTTATGAAGCATTTCCAAATGCTCTCTGGTGCATGTGGAACTGTACCCATCATGCTCCAGAATAAGTTGGCACCCACAGGATGGAAGTGGGGAAGAATGGCACAAAAACACTACAATTGGCCAATTATAAATAGTTGACCAACAGACATTGATCAAGTGAGATTGGAAACTGAATCCTATGGAGGAGTGGGAAAGTGAAATCCCAAATTACTCATTAAAAGTGGCACTTTCCCTATTCCTATAGTGGGCACAGAGCTTCTGGCACCCTACGAAGGCTGTTCTGAGTTTGTTGACTGACGCATGTAAAGAAATCTTGGAATAACTTCCTTTAGCATGTCTATCACCTGACAGTAGTGCTGCTTGGTGCCATGAAGCTCTGCATCTGTGTCTCCTGCAGTGTTGCCATTAGTGCTGCAACATGAAGAGGAGCAATACTGCTTCCTTGTAATTGAAGACAAACTTTACTGAATTCACTCCCCACTAAACAAAGTTGTGGTTTATTTGGAGGACGTTCTTTAAAAGTAAATGTGCTCCCACAGAGCAGGAAGGAAATTCTGGGCAGGGTGCGGGTCTGTCAGTCCTGTGTCGTTGTTTACACACCTCTGACTAGTCCTTTGTAGAGGACGGGACTTGGCCAGGAAAGGTAGAATTCTGGTCAGTATTTGAGAAGGGATCCACTGTACAGCATCTAAGCTGGAGTGCTGTCTGCGTCACTTGCTCAAGTATTTCCGCCCAATGTTTTTTCAGATAGGTGGTGGCACTGAAAACTGCAGGACATTGGATTTCAAAACTTAATTGAAAGTGTGAGCAGGTTTCTGTCCCTTCTTGCACTTCTACTTTGACCAGATTGTGTGCTTTCTAGGTTATTGCAACATTTAAAACATCAAAATCATTAACTGTAGAACAATATTGAATGTTTAGCTGGTATAAATTGAAGAGAACACAGCTATAAACTGGCTTAACCGTGGACAATAATGCTAAATATTTCTCAGTTCAACCAAAATATATAGGTGCAGAATACAGTAACCGATGCAATTTCATGTGAAATCTTTGCACTAGTATGTAAATAGCTCATTAGCAGAATCAATTGTATTAAACTATCAGCAAGAATTCGCATTAAAGCAGCATGAATTTAACATCAGTTTCTGCAGTAACTGATCTCTGCTCATGTATAGTAACTTATGAGCTAAATTTGATGAGCTGAAATCTGCCTTCCCAATTCAACTCCCTTGTATTCGCTAACTGCTCTGAAGGTGGTTAATTTTCAGGCATTGTTTTCGATTTGAGTCCCCTTTGCAGCACTTAATTCAGAAATTCCCATGCCTCAGTGAATAAATGCATCACCACATGCTGTACTGAGCTTTAAAGATTAGGATAGTTCTAGGTTTGTCATCTCTCTGATCTGTCAGGAATTTTACGCTTTGCCTGTGGGCAGCATGATTTCAGGCCTACAGTGTTTCCACTTGTGAAGGGAGAACAAAACTAGTCAATATAAGAAATCACCAAGAAATCAAATAGGAAAAAAAAAACATAGAAAATAGGTGCAGGAGTAGGCCATTCGGCCCTTCGAGCCTGCACTGCCATTCAATAAGATCACGGCTGATCATTCCTTGAGTACCCCTTTCCTGCTTTCTCTCCATACCCCTTGATCCCCTTATCCGTAAGGGCCATATCTAACTCCCTCTTGAATATATCCAATGAACTGGCATCAACAACTCTCTGCGGCATGGAATTCCATAGGTTAACAACTCTGAGTGAAGAAGTTTCTCTTCATCTCAGTCCTAAATGGCCTACCCCTTATCCTAATACTCTGTCCCCTGGTTCTGGACTTCCCCAACATCGGGAACATTCTTCCTGCATCTAACCTGTCCAGTCCTGTCAGAATCTTATACGTTTCTATGAGATCCCCTCTCACCCTTCTAAACTCCAGTGAATAAAGGCCCAGTTGCTCCAGCCGCTCCTCATATGACAGTCCAGCCATCCCTGGAATCAGTCTGGTGAACCTTCGCTGCACTCCCTCAATAGCAAGAACGTCCTTCCTCAGATTAGGAGACCAAAACTGAACACAATATTCCAGGTGAGGCCTCAACAAGGCCCTGTACAACTGCAGCAAGACCTCCCTGCTCCAATACTCAAATCCCCTAGCTATGAAGGCCAACATAACATTTGCCGCCTTCACCGCCTGCTGTACCTGCATGCCCACTTTGTGACTGATGAACCATGACACCCAGATCTCGTTGCACCTCCATTTTTCATAATCTGCTGCCATCCAGATAATATTCTGCCTTTGTGTTTTTGCCCCCAAAATGGATAACCTCACATTTATCCACATTATACTGCATCTGCCATGCATTTGTCCACTCACCTAACCTGTCCAAGTCACCCTGCAGCCTTTTAGCATCCTCCTCACAGCTCACACCGCCACCCACAAACTTGGAGATATTACACTCAATTCCTTCATCTAAATCGTTAATGTATATTGTAAATAGCTGGGGTCCCAGCACTGAGCCCTGCGGCACTCCACTAGTCACTGTCTGCCATTCTGAAAAGGACCTGTTTATCCCGACTCTCTGCTTCCCGTCTGCCAACCAGTTCTCTATCCATGTCTCCTTCTCGCTAGACCCTCAGTCCCCTAGTATTTCTGGAAGGTTATGTGTCTTCCTTCGTGAAGACCGAACCAAAGTATTTGTTCAATTGGTTTGCCATTTCTTTGTTCCACTTTATAAATTCACCTGATTCTGACTGCAAGGGACCTACATTTGTCTTCACTAATCTTTTTCTCTTCACGTATAGAAGCTTTTTCAGTCAGTTTTTATATTCCCGGCAAGCTTCCTCTCATACTCTATTTCCCCCCTCCTAAGTAAACCCTTTGTCTGCCTCTGTTGTATTCTAAATTTCTCCCAGTCCTCTGGTTTGCTGCTTTTTCTGGCCAATTTATATGCCTCTTGGATTTAACACTATCCTTAATTTCCCTTGTTAGCCACGGTTGAGCCACCTTCCCCATTTTGTTTTTTACCCCAGACAGGGATGTACAATTGTTGAAGATCATCCATGTGATCTTTTAAATGATTGCCATTGCCTATTTACCGTCAACCATTTAAGTATCATTCGCCAGTCTATTCTAGCCAATTCACGTCTCATACCATCGAAGTTACCTTTCCTTAATTCAGAGTCCTGAACTTAACTGTCACACTCCATCTTAATAAAGAATTCTACCATATTATGGTCACTCTTTCCCAAGGGCCTCGTACAACAGGATTGCTAATTAGTCCTTTCTCATTACACATCACCCAGTCTAGGATGGCCAGTCCTCTAGTTGGTTCCTCAACATATTGGTCTAGAAAACCATCCCTAATACACTCCAGGAAATCCTCCTCCACCGTATTGCTACTAGTTTGGTTAAAGTCACCCATGATAACTGCTGTACCTTTATTGCACGCATCCCTAATTTCTTCTTTGATGCTGTCGCCCAACCTCACTACTACTGTTTAGTGGTCTGTACACAACTCCCACTAGCGTTTTCTGCCCTTTGGTATTCCGCAGCTTTACCCATACAGGTTCCACATCATCCAAGCTAATGTCCTTCCTTACTATTGCGTTAATTTCCTTTTTAACCAGCAACGCTACCCCACCTCCTTTTGCTTTCTATCTATCCTTTCTGAATGTTGAATACCCCTGGATGTTGAATTCTGAGCCTCAGTCACCCTGGAGCCATGTCTCCGTAATCCCAATTATATCATATTCGTTAATAGCTGCCTGCGCAACTAATTCAGCCACCTTATTACGAATACTCCTCGCATTGAGACACAGAGCCTTCAGACACACTTTGTCCCTTTTTAGAATTTTGCTGTAATGTGGCCCTTTTCGATTTTTGCCTTGGATTTATCGGCCCTCCACTTTTACTTTTCTTGTTTCTATCTTTTGCTTCTTCCCCATTTTACTTCCCTCTGTCTCCCATAGGTTCCCATCCCCCTGCCATATTAGTTTAACCCCTCCCCAACAGCACCACTTTTTTCACCGCTTGAGGGCCTCGGTTTAACGTCTCATCCAAAAGACATTGAAAGTGTTCCATGTTGCTGTTTGAGATATCTTTAACAAGTGTCTATTCTTGTGACGATGTTGGTCTGATTGAGAACACTGACGTTGGTGCGTCTATCCTCCCAGTGGATTTGCAGGATATTGCGGAGGCAGCGCTGGTGGTACTTCTCCAGCGCTTTGAGATGTCTGCTGTATATCGTCCACGTCTCAGAGCCATATAGGAGGGCGGGTATCTCTACTGCCCTGTAGACCAGCTCCGTTGGATGGGCCGCATCATCCGCTTGCCCGACATGAGACTCCCTAAGCAAGCGCTCTACTCAGAACTCCTACACAGCAAGTGAGCACCAGGTGGGCAAAGGAAACTTTTCAAGGACACCCTCAAAGCCTCCTTGATAAAATGCAACATCCCCATTGGCACCTGGGAATCCCTGGCCCAAGACTGCCCAAAATGGAGGTCGCTGAGCACCTCGAGTCTCGTTGCCGAGCGAATGCAGAAACCAAGCGCAGGCAGCGGAAGGAGCGTGCGGCAAACCAAACTCCCCACCCACACTTTGCTTCAACCACTGTCTGTCCCACCTATGACAGACTGTAATTCCCGTATTGGACTGTACAGTCACCTGAGAACTCAGTGGAAGCAAGTCTTCTTCGATTCCGAGGGAAACTGCCTATGATGGTGATTCTTGTGACAACGCTGAGTGTCAGCAATCCCTTCAATGATGAGAATCACAACTGCTATCTCTGTGTGTGCACTCCTCGATCAACATCACCAGTAGGGAACAGTCACCGGTTTCTCTCCCCACTTCTGCACTCCCACTGTGGCCAGCTAGAATGCCCCAATGTGGGGCTTTAACTGAGATACCACTCTGCGGCAGAGTCGATGTGGCTTACACTGGGTAATGCCTTTATCATTAGGCCATCGGTGGAGCTTATATCTTGCTCTTCTCACAGATGACTTGGTGAAAGCAGTTACTGATAAAGCTGAGAATTTGTTTGAATTTTGATTTTTTTTCTCTTCTCTCCATAGGTAATAGCTCAGCTAACATCTTCCTGCAGTGACCTTTCGGAAGAGGAGCTTGCCAAACTTGGGGTGTCCTTATTCAACTGTCAAGCAGCTGCTGAACGTCGGCTAACTTACCCATGCACTGCAGACATGGTAATTCCATTGGAGTGGGTTTTCTTTGAGGTTGGGAGGAGGGAAAAATGACAATCAAATGACTGCAGTATATTGGTTGGTGCATCAGTGACCCGTGTCGTTGAATAGTGGGATGCGAATTTGCGGTATCATTTCAGTTAAATGCCACTCTTTCCCTTTTTGAGTACTTGATCGAACCAAGTATTGATAATCCTGTATTGATGGATTTGAGCTCTTTTAGAGGCTAATGGTAGTTAGCAAAGCCAAGCTATTTTAGATAGCTGAAAGGCCATCGACCTGAAACATTAACTTTGTTTCTATCTCCTCAGATGCTGCCTGACCTGCTGAGTGTTTCCAGCATTTTGTTTTTTATTAAAGTTATTTTAGATCCTGATTACTGTCTGAAAAACACTAGTTAACCTTTTCTTTTTCAGTGACTTGTTCACCTGAGTCAGATGCATATGCAATGTAGAATTGAGCTGTATTTGCCACTTTAGAGGCTTCCAATAGCAGTACTCTTTTTATAAAAAAAAATCATTGTGCTGTGGGTGTGTATCACATGCCACTTCAACTGAAAAATAAGAGTACTACCCGATGTCTTGATTTTTAAGGTTTGGGAATATGGTGCTCTTCCTCAACCAAATGCTGGTGGCACTCACTGTGTCCAGTGTCACCTCTCCCTGTTCTTTTTCATCCACGCAACATGTCTGAGGTTTGGAACTCACCAGTACAGTGAGCTAAATGCTGCTGAAGTGTGAACTAGATATTTGGTCCTAGAAACAGAAAATAGGTGCAGGAGTAGGCCATTCGACCCTTCGAGCCTGCACCACCATTCAATATGATCATGGCTGATCATTTTTGCAACTTTAGTACCCCATTCTTGTTTTCTCTCCATATCCCTTGATCCCTTTAGCCGTAAGGGCCACATCTAACTCTCTTTTGGATATATCTAATGCACTGGCCTCAACAACTTTGTGGTAGAGAATTCCACAGATTCACAATTCTCTGTGTGAAGAAGTTTCTCCTCATCTTGATCCTAAATGGCTTACCCCTTACCCTTAAACTGTGACCCCTGGTTCTGGACTTCCCCCAACATTGGGAACATTCTTCCTGCATCTAACCTGTCCAATCCCGTCAGAATTTTAAATGTTTCTGAGATCCCCTCTCATTCATCTAAATTCCAGTGAATATAAGCCTAGTCGATCCAGTCTGTCTTCATATGTCAGTCCTGCCATCCCAGGAATCAGTCTGGTGAACCTTTGCTGTACTCCCTCAATAGCAAGAATGTCCTTCCTCAGATTAGGAGACCAAAACTGAACACAATATTCAAGGTGTGGCCTCACCAAGGCTTTGTACAACTGCAGTAAGGCCCCCCTGCTCCTATACTCAAATCCTCTCGCTATGAAGGCCATTTTCAGCCTTCACCGCCTATTGTACCATGACGCCCAGGTCTCGTTACACCTCCCCTTTTCCGAATCTGTCACCGTTCAGATAATCTGCCTTCATGTTTTTGCCACCAAAGTGGATATCCTAATATGTATCTACATTATACTGCATCTGCCATGCATTTGCCCACTCACCTAACCTGTCCAAGTCACCCTGCAGCCTCTTAGCATCCTCCTCACAGCTCACACTGCCACCCAGCTTCGTGTCATCTGCAAACTTGGAGATATTACATTCAATTCCTTTGTTGAAATCATTAATGTATATTGTAAATAGCTGGGGTCCCAGTACTGAACCTTGTGGTACCCCACTAGTCACTGCCTGCCATTCTGAAAAGGACCTGTTTATTCCTACTCTTTGCTTCATGTATGTCAACCAGTTCTCTATCCACATCAAACATTACCCCAATACCATGTGCTTTAATTTTGCACACCAATCTCTCTTGTGTGGGACCTTGTCAAAAGCCTTTTGAAAGTTCAAATACACCACATCCACTGGTTCTCCCTTGTCCACTCCACTAGTTATATCCTCACAAAATTCTAGAAGGTTTGTCAAGCATGATTTCCCTTTCATAAATCCATGCTGACTTGGACCGATCCTGTCACTGCTTTCCAAATGCACTGCTATTACATCCTTAATAATTGATTCCAATATTTTCCCCACTACTGATGTCAGGCTAACCGGTCTATAATTCCGTGTTTTCTCTCCCTCCTTTTTTTTTAAAAAAGTGGTGTTACATTAGCTACCCTCTAGTCCATAGGGACTGATCCAGAGTCAATAGACTGTTGGAAAATGATCATCAATGCATCCACTATTTCTATGGCCACTTCCTTAAGTACTCTGGGATGCAGACTATCAGGCCCTGGGGATTTATCGGCCTTCAATCCCATCAATTTCCCTAACACAATTTCCTGACTAATAAGGATTTCCTTCAGTTCCTCCTTCTTGCTAGACCCTTGGTCCCCTAGTATTTCCGGAAGGTTATTTGTACCTTCCTTAGTGAAGACAGAACCAAAGTATTTGTTCAATTGGTCTGCCATTTCTTTGTTCCCCATTATAAATTCACCTGAATCTGACTCAACTCTGACTTTATTTTGTGGTGTCCCTGCAGGTCTTGGTTATGTATTCCAATTTTATTTTAACCAATCTTCCCCTCCAGCTTTGTATTTTGCAGGCTTCCCAGACCACGGTACTTGTGTCCAGTCCTTTTGAGATCAGCTAGGGGAGACCTATTCTGTGGCATTGACTTTCTCTTCTCTTTGGACTTATGGTGGCAGAGCACACTGAAGCTCAGTGTTTGTGAAGCATCAGCTACAATGGCTGTAGATGATTAGAGTAACTGTCACAGGAAAAGGAGCCTGATGCTGTGTATTTATCTGTGATATTAATTTGACACTTTATTCTTCCTCCCACACCCCACTGGCCCCAAGACATTAGCCGAATGTACAGCGGACATGGACCCTGACACCTGGAATGCGTACCATATAGTCAGTAACCGGGCACGCTCTGTGTGCTACGCCACGCGGCAACAGGATTTCAAACGGAGGACTGAGGTGACTGTGAACTCTCTGGTGGCTACAGCTTCCAGTCAATTGGAAGCCATGAAAATGCTGAAGGTAAATGTGCTCTCCCTCCATTCATTAACTTTTTATTCGTGGCTCTTCTCAGCTGAAGCACCTTGGGGCACTTTTCTATCTTAAACTTATTGATGGCATTAATATTGGAATCAGAAGATTGGTTTGAACCAGATATAACTGATGTTTAAAATCACTTGTCTCAATAGTTTGGACTTTGATTTTTATTTGGACAAGGAGGTGAGCAGCACTATTTGGATCACTGATTAGCAATGACGCTGATCGCTGGTTTCCCTGCTGTTAGCAGGTCTTACTGCCTGTCTGCAAACCACTCATTAACTGGAGCCGTGAATACTGAGCCCTCTGCAGAGAGATGCCATCAGTCTCTGACTACAGTCTCCAGTGGGCTATAAAACTCCTTCAGATGCCTGGATCCTGAATCGTGCATTTGCTATTGAACTCTGATAGTAAGAGTGGTCTTAAATGGTAATTTATTACAGGATGGACAAAATGAACTACGAGAGCTGACTGCTTCATCACTGGAAAAGGTCGTTAACAGTCAGAATGAGTTGCTGGAGCAACAGGAGCAGCTACAGGATGGTCAGCAAGATCTGGAGTCTTCCATTAATGGAAACCTGGAGAAGCTGACCAAGGAAAAGGAGCTCATTGCTAGCGGGCACCAGCAAGTTGCCAAGTTGATTGAGGGCATCACGTTAACCATGGGTAAGCTTACCCTTCTAAACTAGTTTACTCCAGCTATTACATTTGGAATTCTCTACCTCGGGGCTGTGGATGCTCAGTCGTTTGAGTATATTCAAGACCAAGATTGATAAACTTTTGGACACTTAAGGGGATAGGGTGGGAAAGTGGAGTTGAGGTAGAAGATTATTTTTGAATGGCAGAGCAGGCTCGAGTGGCCATATGGCCTACTCCATCTATATTTTAATGTTATCCAAAGATCTAAATAAGAAACAGAAAATGTTGGAAACTCACTCAGCAGGTCAGGCAGGATTTGTGGCGAGGAAGAGTTAATGTTTCAAGTCGTTGACCTTTCATCTACTGTATATGTTTCATGACTGATCTGAGTGTGCAGATATCCCTCGTGGAACAAACCGTGTATTCATAACACTTGTATATTACTTTTACAGTGAAAGCTTAAAACATAGAAGCATTGACAATAGGTGCAGGAGTAGGCCATTCAGCCCTTCAAGCCTGCACCACCATTCAATAAGATCATGGCTGATCATTCACCAAAAGTAACACATTTGTGTAGAGTCGGCCTTAAAGTTACACTAAATATTAGAATGCTATGACATTCATTTGCCTGCTATTTTAACCAATGTATTCACATATTTTAATCGGATTGATGTCTTAAATAGCAAAGAGGAGATTCAAATTTGAGTTGTCATGCTAATTTATACTGTGCAGAATAGTATGATCTAGAATGCTTGTACAGTAGTTGCACTGTGCATGATCCCAAAAGCTGGTTGGTAGAAAAGATGCAGTGAAAGAAAGGACTTGGATTTATATAGATCTTTAACACCTCCTGATGTCTTAAAGTACTTTACTTTAGCCAACAAATTACTTTTGAAGTGCAGATCACAGTTACTGTAAATAAATGAGGCAGCCACTTTTGCACACTCCTCCGGATCTTTTCCATCCACCTGAAACGGCAGATGAGAGGAGTTGGGAGTGGGGTGGGGCTTTGTTTTATGTCCTCTGAAAGATGGCACCTCTGACAATGCACCATTGTCAGATCACTTTATGTTGAGCGTTGGGGGGAGCAGACAATTCTTGGAACCAAAAGTGTAAATAACACTGCGGTGCGTCCTTGTCCTGTCAGTCAAAAGCAGCCAGGAAAGCTGATCTGGGTCTGTATCGGTCAGCCAGGCAGGACTCCAGCAGGGTGAAATAAGGAGAAACCTAGCACTTATTTAGTGCCTTGTGTCACCAACGTTCAAAAGTGCTTCACATAGAATGAACTACCTTGTGCAGGTTCCTGCAGAAACATGCCTCTGGTTGCTCATCTCTATCCCACCCCTCTGGAGCAGCGCAGCACTACAAGAGTCCTAAGCGCTGTAACCAATAAATTGCTTCCATTTTGTGGTACTGTTTTTGGTTCCTTATGGAATGTTGGAGCCAATAATTCATTCACTTTTCAATTACAAGGATAATACGAGAACCAAGTGGTTATAATGATCAAGACAGACTAAATAGGCTGGGGTGGGGGCGGTTCTCTAGAAAAGAGAAGGCTGAGGGGTGAACTGATGGAGCTCTTTAAAATTATGAAGGAGTTTAATTTGGTCGATGTAGGAGGATGTTTCCACTTTGAGAGTCCAAAACTAGGCATCCTAAATATGAGATAGTTACCAATAAGGAATTCAGGAGAAACTTCTTTACCCAGAGAGTGGTGAGAACGTGGAACTTGCTACCACAGGGAGTAGTTGAAGTGAATAGCATAGATGCCTTTAAGGGGAAGCTAAATAAGTACATGAGGGAGAAAGGACTAGGATGGGAGGAGGCTTGTGCAGAGCATAAACATCGACGTAGGCCAGTTGGGTCAAATGGCCTGTTTCTGTGCTTTTCTTTCTATGTAATGTTATCTCTGCAGGAGAAATGTTTAGAGTTTATAAAGCTTTAATTTACTTTTTTTTTTAAGAAAATGTCAGCAGACAATTGACTCATCAGGACTTGGAGCTACAGGAAGGTCATCAAGCCATTCTAACTGACCTGCTGGAGGTCAGGTCACATGCCCATCAGGTGTACAGCAAGTTGGGTAAGCAACCTTTGCTTTTGGAGCATAGACCTATTGGTTGAAAACGTGACTGCCTTTTTAAAATTGCATTAATGGTGAAGAGGGAGGACATTAAATGAAGGAAACTACAGATGTTCTGAAGGCTGGTTTGTGAGGCACTGTAAATCAGTACTATCAGAGAGAGAGACTAGTTAGACCACAAATAGATAGGGAGAGAGTGAGCCTAGTTAGACCACAGCTAGAGAACTGTGCAGTTCTGGTCGCCACATTGCAGGAATGATGCAACGTCTCTTTACCTGTTTTATCTACAAAATTTGATCCTTATCACTTCATGGTAATAGTTTAATATTTTCCTTCTCAATCATTTATTGTCCAATTTAAATATCTTCAATCTTCCTTTCCTTTCTCTTGCACTACCTATAGTGCTTCGTGGGGCATTGGAAATGCCTTACACCAATTGAGAGCGTGAACTGCACTGTCCAAAAAGCCCTTAAAATGCAGAATCAATTGAGATGCTTAAAAGGAAGATAGTTATTTCAGAAGCAACGATATTCAGGGGGGGCAGGAAATTGGGATTAGGTGTGGATCTCGTGGGTAACAAATGGTGACACAGGCTCGTTGGGCCAAATGGCCTAACTCCTATTTCTAAACTTGCTTGCAGGCTTTTGGGAACCCTGTTTATGTAATTGACCACTAGAGGGTGGGAGAGCAGTCTGAAATAACTACATCCTTTTGAGGAAGCTTCTGATCTTCTCTTAACTCAGTGGTTGATTTCCAATGGGGAATTAAGAACCTGTCCTACCCTACCAGAACATATTAGTCTGTCTGTTAAACTCACTAAGGTTTACCGAGCTATAGGTAATGGGTATCTGATAGGTAGTATGTACAGATACGCTACACCTTTTTCAGGAGAAGATCTTTATGGAAAAGGACCTCTTTTTTTTTTTAAGGTATGTAAACCAAGCAAAGGAAATGTTGGGGCTCTTTGATTACTGTAAAAAGCCTTTGAAGGATTATTGTGTGATACTGAAGATCTGTTTGTTTGCAGAATCGAACTTGGCCTTATTTTCTGCCCATCAGTCCCAGACTGCCATTTACTATGATCAATTGATGGAGAAGCTACAGAAGATGAACCAGACTGTTGGCATGGTGATGTCCACGGTCAACCAGCTGGAACTGGGAGTGAGCCAGAGGCTGAACAGCATTCAGCACTTCCTGAATTGGACAGGTAAGGAGCTGTACTAGGACTGTTTTACTTCAACGTACCCTGTTACCTTTGATGTAATTGTTCATGTGAAGGTTTTTAAATCATATTTGCATGTACAAAATCATATTCCCAACAGCACCAAGAACAGATTAACTAGTTATTCGTCTCACTGCTGTTTGTGGGGTCTTCTGCCAAAATCATTGCTGCATTCACCTGCATAGGTTGTCTCACTTCAGAGGAAATCACTGTGTGGTATGCTTTGGGATATTTTGATGGGGGCATTATTTATATATTTTGGTTGGTTTCTGGTCAAGATTCATGGTGGGGAGTCGAAACCAATTATAGCCTTGAGGTGAAGGGCTAGAGGGCAGTTGAATAGAAATTCCTTTATTCACATTTATAATGGGAACTGCCACTTGTAATCTAACTGCACCCTCTGGCCAGTAATGGGGCTGCAATACCTCCACTTGGTAAGAATATTGCCAGTCCCACATTCCTGACCAGTCACCTGCAGGATGCAGTACAGCTGTTATGTTCAGAATAACTCCAAGACTGTGCTGTAAGCTCAAACTGATGTGACCTTGGTCTCTTTAATCAAATGCCAGAGTGAAGAATCAGCATGGCAGACAACCTTTTACACTTGCTTGCACGAGGTGTGCAGGTGACCCTTGGGTCTCCATCAGATGTTCCGCCTGGTGGCAAGTCTTACACTATATTATAAAGTTTACATACATAACCACTATGGATAGGATTTCCCACATCAGGACTCCCGAGTCAGCTATCCAGTGAGGTGTAAGGCATCTCAAAACAAACCACAACAAAAAAGCAGCAAGCTGTCCTGGACTTGTCTGGTGTTCATGTACATGCATTTTGGAACATTAGCAAATAAGAATTCTGGTTCCCTCCGTTCCTTGTGTTTAGTCTGCCAGCTGCTGCCCCAATGGGGTTGTACTAATTCAGCAAAGACCAGGGATTGAACATGGGTCCTTCCTGTTCTCAATGGCTTTTACCTGTATCTGTTTCCCTACTCGTGTGCTACCAGAGGTGCTCCAAATGGCTAGTCCATTACAGTTTTGAAATGCTGAGTGTGCATACTATAGTAATCCTTTACCTTGTTTTATCAAAATTGTAAACTTTTTTAGATCTTGAATTTAAAAAAAAAACCCTTTTTATGCTCTTGAAATGGCCTGCTTCCTGCAATGACGTTTGGATTACAGCGACTGTTATTGTAGACCAGTAAGCAATAGTTGTACTGAATTGACTTTTCTGTACTGAATTGGCTCCAACTTGATTTTGTATTTTCAGGGAACAACCTCCATATGATCTACACATGTGTTGTACATGTCAGCTATTTTCTGGTCGCTGCTCTCGTCATGACATTCTTGCAAACTCCAGGTTTCTCCAGAGCGGTGTTATTGGTTCTGGTGGTGTTAAATGCTCTGTCTGAGTTTAACCACTGTGCCTCCATGGACTTCAAGTGTCTCAGTCTCTTCCTGGTCATGACTGTGGTTGGTAAGTAGAGGGTTGCAGGGCTGCATCCTTTTGCCAAGTCCGAAACCTGAAGATGGGATGGGATTGTGGCTAAAGGTCGGTTTTGTTTTGCTTTCAATGAAAATTAAACAAAAAGCTGAATCGCAGTGGCTCATGTTTCCATATCCTGGGGCATAGAAGTAAATGGAAAAACTTGACTCTTTCTATTGTTAAAGGTGATTTGTGTCCTTTACTTTAAATTTCAGGTCAGTTCCTGCAAAAAAAAAAAAAAAAACCCCAAACTGGTCCAAAAGTAGATGGGTAGTAATCCTAGGTAATCGTGAAGGCTGACACCTGACTGGTCTCTGTTTGTCTCCCAGCTACATGTTGTGGTAAATCATGCAGACATTGTGAGTCAAATGCTTGGAGAAATACAAAGCATTAGCACGCAGAGTAGTTAACCCTGTGATAGGAAACATTCAATCAAAAGGTGCTGGGTTCAGCCTAGTTGCCAGTAGGGGTGCTACAATTGGGCTGTGGGTGGGGTGGGGGTGGGGGAGAATTGACCATGATTTCTGCTAGTGCTTGCTTCCTATAGAAAGATATACTTGTGTAATATTGGCTGAGGATAGGTTTAGACTTAGCTGTGATGCACCCCATGCATTGTGGTTGAACAGCCTGCTGACATTCACCACATTAAATTGCCATTTGGGTGAGGCCCTGGTGGAGGAAGCCCATTCATGGAACTATAGCCAGCAAGAATTGGTGTCTTGGAGGAGGATCTTTGAGTGACCAGTGAGGGAAAGTGTTTGTTCCCGGCACTCCACTTCTGAATGCAAAAAATCGCACATTTTAGCCTGTGCCTTTTTGGAATAGTGCCAATAAATGATCCTGACCTGTTCACTATAGGTCACTTCAATTCTGACCATTATTTCTCTCGTTCTTCCCTTCCCCCAAATTTCTTGTGTTTTTGATTTGTAATAAAACAGCATTTTGTGTGTAACTTATTGAGGGTGCATTTTGTCAAGTTGTATTTAACTTTTGTTTAGGTAACTGGATGTTGATTAACTGCTTTGGTGCCCACAAGAGGAAGTCTCTACCAGTTCGCTCATCTACTCCCATCATTGTGCCTACAAGCCTCTACAACTCTGTGAAAACCAGGTTTTGCACCTCCACACCTGAGCGGTACGGATTGTACTTTGTGGTTAATCTCACTTTTATGCCACAGATTTGTAAGGATGCATTCGCTCTTCTTGATGAGTGAGCTGCTGAGCCATTTGGTTTCAGGACCGTCTCGGGTTTGATGCCTTGTCGATGTCGAGGTGGCGGGCAATGGCAGGAGTGCGGAAAATTTGCCTCTGAACCTTTGTTTGGACTGGGAAAACGAGCTAGGGCTCCTGCTCTTGAATGCTTTCCAGTAATTCTTGCTAGAATATGCTGACCCATCAGGGGAGTTTTGTGTTTCTTGTAGTTAACTATTCAATGTAAACTTGCATGTGACAGCTTACACAAGACTACGCGATGCAGATTTGTTGTATTATTAAATGTGGTTTTGTTTTTCCAGAGAGTATGAAATTTCCAGCGTAGAAGAAGAATTTGAGAAGCTGAAATGTGATGGCTTGCAAGGTAAACGTTTCCAAGCAAGAGGAAACCATGAGTCATTTGGAAAGTGAAAATGTTGCATCATGTTGCCACGGAGTTGGCATGTGACAGCAGTGGATTTTGGTAGTGATAGAAAGGCAGAGGCAGGTGTCATCAACATAACTATGGCAACTGACCCCAGGACTGCAAATGCTGCTGAGGTCGAGGATAGAAAGAGTTGACGGATGGAGCCTTGAAGCTCCTCATGGAGGAGAAGCCATGACTGAAGGTGTGCTCACTGTAATGGGATGGGTAGGAATGAAATCAAGTAAGGGTGGTGCCATTCGAGGTGAGCCTTGGAGGTGGACACACTGACTATGCTGAATGCTACAGATGTTGGAGGGCAAAGCGATAATGCACCACAGTCACCAAGTATGTCATTGGGTGACTTTTGACCAAGTGGACTTGGTTCTCTGGACTAGGTGTAAACCCAACTGAAGGGGTTCAAATAGGAAGTGGTGGGAGCGATGAGCGCCGAGATGGGTGGTAACAACACATTCAAGCATATTTGAGGACCGGAAGACTATGGGTAGTAGTTGGGGGTAGAGTGGGATTGTGGGGGGAGGCACTGATGGCTGTTTTGAAAGCTGGGGAGCAATGCCTGAGAAAAGGGAGGAATTAACAGTGGCTAAGATTGGGACCAAGGAAAGGTGTGTCGGTCACGGTTGTGACTGGTTAACCCTGTTTCAGTCCTGAGAGATGGCCCGAAGCCAGACTGGAGGATTTAGTAGTTACAGGAGAGAAATAAAAACTTACTTTTATGGAGCACCTTATCACGTCGTCAAAATTTCAGTGCATTGCCCAAGTGAATTTCTTGGTTACGCAGTGACTTGTACATTTAATTCTTTCTAGTGTACTGTTTACAATACATAAGTTAATTGGTTCTGCCAATATTTGTAAACTTATACGATAACGGAACACCATTCAACAAATGTATTTTCTCTCTGGTAATGATTAAAAGTAAGTAAGTGGTGACTCAGTTTGAGGTACGTGGCATAGTGAGAACTCTATCTCAACTGACTCGTACATCCTGCTGGTCAATAGATGGAGTGGAGTAAAATGCTACTCGTGGTTATCTTTATAATCTACAGTGATCACACCACAACCTTTCTGGGAGATGCTTGGAGAACTAACTTGAATTCCAGGGGAGTTCTGACCGTTGAGTCTGGAGCGTTCTCTTAAAAACATCATTTGAGTAGAGGTGGAAGCCATTGGAAAAATATGCAGAATGTGTCAATTACTCTGGAATTTGGGAAGGCAGGGATGTGTTGAAGTTGAAGGGCCAATATACTTTTCTCTGTTGCAGGAAACTATGGTTCCGAGAAGGCAGATTTTATCAGAAGCAGCACTCTGATTGAGGCTCCTCCCCAAGCAACACGACTGGAATATGTCTCCAAAATTCCCATAAACTCCATGCCCATACTGAAAAAAAGACACGGATTGACCAACTCTGCTCGCTGGGACGCCACCGAGAGAAACGTATGTTCATTTTGTTGAGCTTAAAAATCCACAAATATAGCCAATATTTGGGTACAAGGTGTGCAGTTACCACACTTCCTTCACCTCTGGAATCCGAGTTAAAATCTAACCCAGATTGGAGGGAAATTTCTGCCTCGAGTTTGTGCATTCTACCTCTGTAGATTCACAGAATCTGACTTATTTCAGTGCAAGTTCTTCCCCTCAAAGGCTCCACTGGTGGCAATTGTACTGATGCAATCTAATTTTCTTGGGCAAGACGCATTGGGCAGAATAAAGGAAGTTTTATGCTAACCAACACATGCTATAACTGAATATGCTTGTTGATGCTGAATATTCGTTCCTCTGTACTAAGTCTCTCTTTAAGCACAAGTTGCTCTACCTAGTAGACAACAGAATGTTCTCAACTTCTTGCTGTCCCTCTGTTCATGTTGGTTCATTTCGAGGCTCCGTAATAATTCTATAAAGGACAGTTAACCTTTGTAATCCAGACTTTTACTCTACCAAGCAAACTGTGGCACAAAGCCATAAGAAGTATCCCTGGTCCTAATTGTTGGATGGTCTTCACCAGAATGAGGGTAGGGGCATTAAACCTGTCCTCAGCGCTCCCAGGCTAAGGAAGGGGGGGGGGGAAGCAAGCAAGGTTTAAAGGGTATGCAGTTGTCGAAATAAAATATATAGATGTTGGTTGAGGACCAGATTTGGATTAGCTGTGAGGGCCCATGTGGTTGAACAACCCACTGACCATGTGAAGAGTAGCAACTTGAACGCGGTATTGGACAGCGACTAGTGTCTGGAATTGTACCCAGTGGCAACCACTGCCTTCAGAAGAAGAGGATAAATTAGGAATGAATTTACCTGCATAAACCAAATTCCAAATAATCCAGCAGCTTTTTGTAAATGTACATGACTGGTCAGTAATAAAAACAGAAAATACTGGAAATACTCAGCAGGTTAGGCAGCATCTGTGGAGAGAGAAACCGAGTTAACGTTTCAGATCGATGACCTTTTGTCAGAACTGGAATATATTCGAGAGAATATTTTCAGCAAGGGGAGGAAAGAACGAGTATGAAGGTTAGTGAATGGTGCCATCAGTTCAAGTGAGTATGTTGGACCTAGTGGTGGCAGTCCTTTTTTAGATTGAGTCCTGGCAAAAACCCTTTTGGAGAGGGGCTCAGCCATTTGGTCACAATGTTCAAATGTGAAGATTGACTGGGATTGTTCGTGGGTCTGGTAAGGTTTTTAATTGGACGTCCTTCCTTTTTTGGGGATGGACACTGGGAAGGATTTTAGGTGGGAAATGGGGTAAGTGGAAGAGAAATTTGGTATTGTGGGTTCCAATAGCCATTCGAGTCAGAGCAAGGATCTTCAAGGGGCAACATCTTGGTTTGGATGCCACAGGGCAGGTTTCAAGTGTGGGAGAGCTCCCTGCAAATATTGGCACTCCCAGGAACTCTTTCCCAACCTCAGTCAATGTCTGTGTGCAATTGATGCAGAAAATGTGATTGATTCATTTACAGGAACGGAAATAATTTAACACCAATACAGAACATTTCTATAATTTGATCTTGGGGCTTCCCCAAGACTTCATTGTGGATCTCCTCAGACCCAGATCTGAGTGGTAATCAACCAATGGGATAGGACCAGCCCAATGCTGGAATAGTTGGTGCGTTCATGGCTCATGGTTGTGTTGGATGTTACTGACCCCAATCCATGTGAATTATGCATTTTATTGTCCTTAATCCGTGTATCCCTGGCTTAGATTGGTGTGGAAGAGACTTCCCTGCGTCACCATGGACATGTATTTGAAGCTGAAACCTTCAATCTCAATAATTCTACTGCCAGCAATGGGTGAGTATTCCCATGTTAACTACACAAGGCTAGGGTACCATGGATGAATAGGGAAATAAAATAAAAAAATCTTACAAGGAAGATGATGAAGCTAGGAAAATTATAAAGATAGGAAATCTACAAAAGGGTGAGTAGAGAAAATGAACCGGAAATTTTAAAAGCTGCATTAGTAACTAATTAATTCACGTGGAGGTAGACTTGTAGCGATTTAGTGAGGGAATGTCAGAGCAAATACTGTGCCTAAGTTTCCAGAGGGTTGGATATTGGGATTGTAGAACCACCAGAGATTGGTATAGAACAAGTTAATTTCCAGAGAACTGGTACTAAAGCAGTGTTTAAAATTACAGTAACAAATAACCAAATCCTTCCTGATCAATTACTTCTGATGATCCTGGAGGAATCGATGTAACATAAGAACATAAGAAACAGGAGTAGACCATTTGGTCCCTCGAGCCTGCTCCGCCATTCAATAAGATCATGGCTGATCTGATCATGGACTCAGCTCCACTTCCCCGCCCGCTCCCCATAACCCTTCACTCCCTTATCACACTCAAATCTGTCTATCTTCACCTTACATATATTCAATGACCCAGCCTCCACAGCTCACTGGGGCAGAGAATTCCACAGATTTGCAACTCTCTGAGAAGAAATTCCTCCTCATCTCAATTCTAAATGGGCGACCCCTTTCTGAAACTATGCCCCCTAGTTCTAGATTCTCCCACAAGTGGAACCATCCTCTCTGCATCTACCTTGAGTCCTCTCAGAATCTTATGTTTCAATAAAATCACCTCTCTTCTAAACTCCAATGAGTATAGGCCCAACCTGCTCAACATTTCTTCATAAGTCACCCCTTCATCTCAGGAATCAACCTCGTGAACCTTCTGAACTGCCTCCAATGCAAGTATATCCCTCAAATAAGCAGACCAAAACTGTACGCAGTACTCCAGGTGTGACCTCACCAATACCCTGTACAGTTGTAGCAGGACTTCCCTACTTTTATACTCTATCCCCCTTGCAATAAAGGCCAACATTCCATTTGCCTTCCTGATCACTTGCTGTACCTGCATACTAACTTTTTGTGTTTCATGTACAAGGACCCCCAGGTCCTTCTGTACTGCAGCCTTTTGTAATCTCTCGCCACTTTTTAAAAAAAAAAATAATAATTTAGCTTTTTTTAAATTTCTCCTGCCAAAGTGAATAACCGTACATTTTCCCACATGGAAGAAATAGCACTGACTCTAACTTTGTAACATTCTGAGGAAAAGAACATTTTTCTAGAGGACTATATTGGCAAGTGTGACTCTAATCAAAAGGCCAAGGAATAAGCTAGGACATTATAGGTTAGTCTTCCTTCGATTGTAAATAAACTACTAAGTCTGTTGTACAAAATCAAGTTTCTGAAAGGCAGGTCATGCACAAAATCCCTTGCAGAATTCTTTTGAAGAAGCAATGTGGTTTAAATGGATTTAAAACAAAAATTGCTGACACACCATGGAGCTTGTGGCAAAGTAAAGGCATGAGAAGTGAAAGAATGGCCACATGATGGAGATGGCTGGGGGGGGACATAGAAACATAGAAAATAGGTGCAGGAGTAGGCCATTCAGCCCTTCGAGCCTGCACCACCATTCAATGAGTTCATGGCTGAACATGCAACTTCAGTACCCCATTCTTGCTATCTCGCCATACCCCTTGATCCCCCTAGTAGTAAGGACTACATCTAACTCCTTTGTGAATATATTTAGTGAATTGGCTCAACAACTTTCTGTGGTAGAGAATTCCACAGGTTCACCACTCTGGGTGAAGAAGTTTCTCCTCATCTCGGTCCTAAATGGCTTACCCCTTATCCTTAGACTGTGACCCCTGGTTCTGGACTTCCCCAACATTGGGAACATTCTAACCTGTCCAGGCCTGTCAGAATTTTATGTTTCTATGAGATCCCCTCTCATTCATCTAAACTTCAGTGAATACAGGCCCAGTCGATCCAGTCTCTCCTCATGTCAGTCCTGCCATCCCGGGAATCAGTCTGGCGAACCTTCGCTGCACTCGCTCAATTGAAAGAACGTCCTTCCTCAGATTAGGAGACCAAAACTGAACACACTATATTCTAGGTGAGGCCTCACCAAGGTCCTGTACAACTGCAGTAAGACCGCCCTGCTCCTATACTCCAATCCCCTAGCTATGAAGGCCAACATGCCATTTGCCGCCTTTACCGCCTGCTGTACCAGCATGCCAACTTTCAATGACTGGTGTACCATGACACCCAGGTTGCACCTCCCCTTTTCCTAATCTTCCGCCATTCAGATAATCTGCCTTCATGTTTTTGCCACCAAGGTGGATAACCTCACATTTATCCACATTATACTGTATCTGCCCTGCATTTGCCCACTCA
The DNA here is from genome assembly GCF_044704955.1 of Pristiophorus japonicus. Classification (NCBI taxonomy): domain Eukaryota; kingdom Metazoa; phylum Chordata; class Chondrichthyes; family Pristiophoridae; genus Pristiophorus; species Pristiophorus japonicus. The sequence goes on from NW_027251098.1 coordinate 50,320, forward strand.
CTTAACCTGTCCAAGTCACCCTGCAGCCTCTTGGCATCCCCCTCACAGATCACACTGCCACCCAGCTTAGTGTCATCTGCAAACTTGGAGATATTACACTCAATTCCTTCATCTAAATCATTGATGTATATTTGTAAATAGGTAGGGTCCCAGCACTGAGCCCTGCCGCACCCCACTAGTCACTCTGCCATTCTGAAAAGGACCCGTTTATCCCGAATCTCTGCCTCCTGTCTGCCAACCAGTTCTCTATCCACATCAGTACATTATCCCCAATACCATGTGCTTTAATTTTGCACACTAATCTCTTGTGTGGGACCTTGTCAAAAGCCTTTTGAAAGTCCAAATACACCACATCCACTGGTTCTCCCTTGTCCACTCTACTAATTACATCCTCAAAAAATTCCAGAAGATTTGTCAAGCATGATATCCCTTTCATAAATCCATGCTGGCTTGGACCAATCCTGTCACTGCTTTCCAAATGTGCTATTTCATCTTTATTATAGGACCAAAGGTAGAACCAGGCGTTTCTTGGACTGGTAATACGCAGTGAGTGGGGTTCGACTGGCTCGTATTGAGGCTGTTTTCATTTGCTATATCTACAGAAATGATTGGGAATGGTGTGGAAATTTGCTGAATAATTGGCTGTGAACCACTTTGGCAAGTCCGAAGTATTGAAAGGCACGATATAAATTATTTTTTTCCTTTCCCTCCTACTTTTTCCCCTTGCCTTCTCCCTCTTTCTTCTTCAACTCTGAAACTTATATATGATCTGTCTATTCACCTGTCCTCATCTGAGCTTCATCCCATGCTCATGGTAAATGGCTTCTCCAAATTCAACTTGTCATTTTCCTTCAGGGTCTTGAATACTTTCATTTTAAAAAATAAATAAAGGCATAATTTCCCTGGTTTTGTATCGAGGGGTATATCAAACAAAAGCCAGCAGGCTATGTTGAACACCACCTTTTGGAGTATTTGGGCGCACTTGTTATAGGAAGGATATTAAAAAGTGCCTCCGATTCACTGGGATATTACCGGGGATGAAGGGTTCTAGTTGTGGAGACATTTGAGAAGCTGGATCTTTTTCCATTGGAGCCGATAAGGTTAAGCGGCAACCTAAGTGAGCTCTTCCCAATTATAAGTCAAATAATGATTAGATTGTTTCACTGGCTAGTGAGGCTGTGATGTGGGCATCAAGTTAAGGGGATCTCCAAATTAAAGTTCGGATTGGAAATGTTTTTAAATAGCATATAATCAGACTGCACGATTGTGGTAGATCAGCCATGATCTTATTGAATGGCGGAGCAGGCTGAAGGGGCCATATGGCCTACTCCTGCTTGGTTCTTATGTTCTTTATGCTGTTGTTTTATGTTATTGAGGGTCTTAATTGGACAGGGCCCTTCACATCCAGAAGGCTATCATGCCCAAAAGAACAGGCTGGTACTGTACTCGTAGATCTGTGCTAGTGTCTTCTGGAAGTGAATGAGCATCCATACAGACTGTATATTTCCCATCTCTCCGGGTTCCCCACTCTTGCTCCCCACCTCCTTCTGATATGCCCGAGATTACGGTCTGAGCGACCCTAGACACCAATCTATATCCCAAGATCGATTCTCCTTTTCTCGTCTCCATGAACCAGCAGTCGAGATGAGGTTAACAATGAAGCTAACCATTTTTTCCTCCCGCTGTCAGATCTCTATCACAGAGGCAACCCTGTTCTGGCGTCACCAAGACCGGCCAGCCGTGCCGAAATAAAGCAGTCACCGGACAGGAATTCTGCCGCGTCCACAGTTCAGGACAGACTTCGTACAGTTAAATCAACTTCAGTCTGAATCGCTGCTGCTTGGTTCAGGAATGTCTGCTGTTTTAAAATTCAGTTAATTTAATGTTCCTGTGCTTTTAATGTCTTGGTTTTAAACTGCTTTTTTAAACTCGCAGAATTCCCTAACTCTGGGTGTTCTGATCCATTCACTGAAGCATTCCAGATTAACAATGGTACATTGGTTCACATTGTTCAATTAAACCCCCCCCCCCCCCCTGCCCAAACTGTGCAAAATCATCACCAGAAATGGTTTAAACAAGGCAACAGAAGCATATGGCAGTTAATAAAACTGGAAATAGTCAGCCTGTCTAAGCGAACTTGACATTAATCTGCCTTTTCTCTCTCGATGCTGACAGACCTGCTGTGTATTTTCAGCATTTTATTTCACTCAAATTGATTTGAATCCTTTTTTCAGCAGTGGTTATTTTTAAGGTGTGGCATATCGAACTGTGTACATGTGGTGACTGATTCTTGTCCCTGGGAGGCTGGTTACTTACCTGCAAGTGACCTGCTGCCAGTTTGCAATCTTTGAAGGTGTGGGGGAACCAGAGTTGATTGGATTCTGGCTACGACAAAATAGTGCTCCTTCCTGTGAATATTGTCACAATGTACCTACTAACTGCACAAAACTCAGACTTGAGTCCTAAATGTGGAGTTTTGAGCTGGGAAAGTGTGTGTGAGTGTAAAGAGAAGTAGCTTCAGATTTTTTTGTATTAATTTATCTTTTGGGTTGGTCCTAATCTCTGTTGCCTCTCTTTATTGAGATCTCTGGTGACTTTTATTGATTGCACATTAAAGTTGTTCCCAAAAGTAAACGGCAGAGTCCATCCTATTAACAGGCAATTTATTTTGTGTAATCTTTTATCCAGGATTGTTTGTAGCTGTTGTCCTAGTGCAATAGTGGTGGCCCTGAACCTCAGCTGCTAAAACCGTTTTTCTGCACTGCTCCGACCTGTTCTCTATTCAGTTAACACTGCCTGCTCTTGTAACATTTATTCCATTTACTTTAGTCATTATCCACTTACAGAATTGCCTGTTAGTCACCTTGCTGCCCCTCGCTCACTGGTTACTCACATGCTCGGAATCTGCAGCACTGGTGAGTACAGCAAGTATCCTCAGTACCCTTTAACTGTTTCTGGCCACATCATTACAGACATCCACTGCAGGGAACTTGTGGATGGAGAGGGCAGGCACAAGTTTTTCGATAATGCTGTGAAATAGCTGCATTTAAGGTTTAATAGAACAGAATGAGAATATGTGTGGGACTGGAAGTGCCCTTTAAATGTGTAACTGAGTCTGTACAGTTCACCTTGCGTCTCGGGGCAAAATCTGAGTTTGCACAGCAAAAGCTGAATGGTGCTGCAATAACCTTAGCAGCAGCCAGATTTTACAGAGGAGAGTTTGATACTGTACTCTTGTAATGCATTTTACTGAAGTGCTTTGTTTTAGTGGAGTTTACCAGAGCAATGAAAGGGTTTTGAAACAATAGCCTGTGGGTCGCCTGACCTGCAAGCCCTGGAAATCTAACCCATGAAGCACAAACAACATAGTTCTCCGTATGACTTTATTGCTCACAAGTTTGGGTCTGGAGATTTATTCTTGGCACTCTTGCCTCATCAGTGGTAAAGCTAAGATCTGATAATTTTGTGTATGTGTACAACATCTGCTTAAACCCCAGAAAGAAGTTTAATGGGAACATTGATTTTTAAACTTTTTTGTGGCCCATGAAATTCCTTGGTTATACATCTTGGTCACAAACGCAAGAGTTAGAATGTTCCTGTATTCAATCACTTCTAATCAAAATACAGTATATCCATTCTCTATTCTGGGAGATGGGTTGTTTACAGTACCTTTTTAAAAAAGTTTATGTAATGTGAACGCTACCTGCTCACGCCCATCAATCCATTGGGTGGGTATGGTCACACTCCATCAATCCATTGGGTGGGTATGGTCACACTCCATCAATCTGTTTGGGTGGGTATGGCCACACCATCAATCTGTTTGGGTGGGTATGGTCACACTCATCAATCCATTGGGTGGGTAAGGTCACACTCCATCAATCCATTGGGTGGGTATGGTCACACTCCATCAATCTGTTTGGGTGGGTATGGTCACACTCATCAATCCATTGGGTGGGTAAGGTCACACTCCATCAATCCATTGGGTGGGTATGGTCACACTCCATCAATCTGTTTGGGTGGGTATGGTCACACTCCATCAATCCATTGGGTGGGTATGGTCACACTCCATCAATCCATTGGGTGGGTATGGTCACACTCCATCAATCCATTGGGGTGGGTATGGTCACACTCCATCAATCCATTGGGTGGGTATGGTCACACTCCATCAATCCATTGGGGTGGGTATGGTCACACTCCATCAATCCATTGGGTGGGTATGGTCACACTCCATCAATCCATTGGGTGGGTATGGTCACACTCCATCAATCCATTGGGTGGGTATGGTCACACTCCATCAATCCATTGGGGTGGGTATGGTCACACTCCATCAATCCATTGGGTGGGTATGGTCACACTCCATCAATCCATTGGGTGGGTATGGTCACACTCCATCAATCCATTGGGTGGGTATGGTCACACTCCATCAATCCATTGGGTGGGTATGGTCACACTCCATCAATCCATTGGGGTGGGTATGGTCACACTCCATCAATCCATTGGGGTGGGTATGGTCACACTCCATCAATCCATTGGGGTGGGTATGGTCACACTCCATCAATCCATTGGGTGGGTATGGTCACACTCCATCAATCCATTGGGTGGGTATGGTCACACTCATCAATCCATTGGGTGGGTAAGGTCACACTCCATCAATCCATTGGGTGGGTATGGTCACACTCCATCAATCCATTGGGTGGGTATGCTGAGTTATACTGGCTGTCCACATTACTGTGATATGAGCTGGAGCTCAGTGGGTGCAAGCTGGCTCTCAATGCACCGTGAATTGCCGGCTGTTTGGTTACGGTGAAGGTGCCAGGATAGTCAGGTTTTTCAATCTGAGGAAACTAAAATGGGACACCAGTGGTTTCCTGGCCACATCTGCTTTGTCATGGCTGTAATTCTCAGCTACATTTGCCATCATCTTTCTCTTGAATTAAATCTGAACTTGTGATTTTGCAGATGCTTATTGATATCAAAACATTATTAGTGGCTTTTTGGTGTCTGGTTTCATTTAGCATGTTCCTCTGTGTATTGCGTCTCCTGAAGTAGTTACTGGATAGGAATGAAAAAATTGTAATTTGCAATCCTGGGTAATTTATTAACGGACAATGATAATACTCCGTTCCTGCGATGGGGTTTACACCTGTTTTATTACAGTACAATTACATGGTGGCAGGCCAAATATGAGCAGCTGTTTTACTTTCCCAGTAAAGGCAAATATCATGGATGCTAATTGTCCCTTTTTTATGCACCTCATTACTGTTCTGCAATGTCTGATCATGTTATGTCCCTTTTTGATATTGTAATTGTAGGTACAGCTTTTCATAGATGGTGAAAGCCAGGTTTGTGAATCTGGCTTAACTTCAAATAGTGGTGGGAAGAGAAATTATGCACAATTTCAGAAGCATTGTTTGTGGTTAGTTGATTTTTGTTTGGGTCTGCTGCATAATCTATTGACCAGTGCACTGTAATGCTTTAATGTCTGATTTTTAATTGGCTGAAGAAATGTCAAGACTTCTGCTATGGTTAAAACACTTTGGAAATGTGACCGTGGGAATGCTTATTCTTTGCTCGTGATTACTTTTTAATCATTGTCCCAATTTAATGCTGCTGTACGCTTGGCTCGAGTGGAACCAAGTATGTTTATCATATTCTAATCTTGTAAATTTTTAATTTCAATAAATTATTTGAATTTCTAAAACTGACTCATGAATTTAATTTTATTGCCCTCCCTTTTAAGTGAAGGACACTCATGGCTTTTTGCTTTTCTCCATCCCCCTTGGTCCTTCATTTCAGCGCAGTACTGAGGGAGTGCTGCAAGCGCGGAAGTGCTGTCTTTTGGATAAGATGTTAAACTGACTTCCCATCTGCCCTCAGATGGACATGACCTATTCCATAGCCTTATTTGAAGAGCAGGGGAGTTCTCCCCAGTGTCCTGGCCAATATTTCTCCCTTAACTTTTTTGTGATGTTAGTTATCTGGTCATTATCACGTTGCTGTTTGTGGGAGCTAGCTGCAAATTGGCTGCTGTGTTTCCTACATTACAGCAGTGACTACACTTGAAGTATTTCGGGAGTTATATAAATTCAAGTTGTCTTTCTGGGGTAGACTTCTGCATCCATACCACCTGGGCCCCAGGACCCATTTTGCTGCTGCACCTGTGCAGGTGTTCAGCACTACAACAACCACTTGCATTTGTAAAGCACTTTAACAGTAAAATGTCCCAAGGTGCTTCACAGGAGCATTATCAGACACAATTTGACACTGAGCCACAGCTATTCAGGCAGGTGACCAAATGTTTGGTCAAAATAGGTTTTAAGGAGCATCTGAAAGGAGGTGAAGGAAGGGAATGCCAGAGCTTAGGCCCTCGGCAGCTGAAGGCAGTCACCAATGGTGGTGCAATTAAAGATGAGCAAGAGGCCAGATATGGACAGAAGCTGCCTCCTTCCCAGTCAAGCTGTGACACTGGGATCTATTTGACAATGCAACAGAGTCCCCAGATATATACTCCCCACACACATCAATTTAACCCAGCTACTGTCTGCCTCATCCACCAACACCCAATACTCAGTGATGGAAAGTTGTTTAATGCCATCACATGGCACTTGGCAATAACCAGTTCACCGCTGAGTTTGTGTTTTACCAGTAGCACTCTGCTCCAGACCTCCTCGCAGTCTTGATCCAGACAGGAGCTGAATCCAAAAGCACCATGTCAAACCGTTGACAGAGGATGCCACTGAGATAAAAGATGGTCTCTTTTGACCTATACCCTGGGTTGGAGTGTGTGATACAGTAAACAAAGCTGGCAGTTGCAAAGAAATCTAGTGTATACAAGCTGTCCCATTGAATGGTTCCTCAGGGTAGGGTTAGCCACTGGAGGAATTATGACTGCGGTACAGTGCTGTGATGCAGGTGTAACTGTTGCTGTGGGCAGGATTGCGCTTGGCTACTGTGCTTTTCAGCTGAACGGCTATGCACTGACTTGCCTCATGCAATCTTTTGAGTGAGGGGTTGGTGCTCCTTTAAACTGTTCACAAAGTATGTACGAGCCTTCAGAGGAATGGGGAGAGAACTGGAGGGAAGGGGAGCGAGACAGAAACCCACAGTGGGTAATTGTCAGAACCTGCATTAATCACCAAATCTCAATTCACCAGTGAGGGGGAAGATAAAAGGACAACAGGTTGTTAGAAACCACTTGGCCCCCTCCCAATGGCAAGAGCTGCAAATATTGGGCTGATAAGGGCGAGGTATTTTTCTCCTGAGCGATGGCTGATCGGCTTCCACACTTGGTGAGGCAACTTTCATTCCTGTTTTCCCCCCCTTTCTCTGCAGCAGTCCCCACCAGCTGCAACACTGTGTGCAGACACACCCTTATTCCAACTGCACCCAGACACAGAGAGAGAGAGAGAGAGAGTCAGGGCCCAAAATGTTGTACAGGGCCTGCAACTGGAATCACTGATACAGCACAGAAGGAGGCCCTTCCGCCCATGCCAGCTCTTTGAAATAGCTAGCCTATTTCTCTCTCCACCCCCATAGCCCTGCAACTGTTTCTACTTCAAGTATAAGGTCAACAACATCCAGGTTTAACACTCGCCCCACCTTGCAATACCAACAAGGAGTATTCAGTGAGGAAGTGAGAAAAAATGAAAAAACAGTCTGAGAATTGGTTTGACTGCAAACAGCTGTACTTTTAATATTTAAATCAACTTTACAAAATAAAATTGGTACATCTTTTAATTATTCATCAAAACTCATTTGTCCACCACACAACCAAAGATTTAATTTTTTTTTAAAAACTGCAACAGTTTACGAACACAATGTGAATATCTTCCACAAACTGTCTTTTCACCAAACGATGAATGTAGCATCCACTCCAATTGGCCTCTCCTATCTATTCCAGCCTCTGCTCTCCTCTCCTCTCCCACAGCACCAGTACATGGGGGTTGTGCTATGGTGTGGGTCTGAACCCCATAGCTCAGTGGTGAGGAAAGACATTCCCCAGGTCTGACCTGTGGTAAACCGGGCAAGGCTAGAGGGTACAGGAGGAATGTAAGTGAGGGCTGAGCTGGGGCATCTCAGTGCCAGGCTCATAGTGGCAAAGGACCCAGGAAGCAGACAGAAGAAACTGGAGGAGATGTACTCTGCATCAGAGGGTGAACACCTTCGCCAATCAAAAGAAAATGCTTCCAATTATCCCCCTTACCCCACACAAAGTAATTCTGATCATTAATCGGGCCGAAAGCCGCTACAAGCACGTGTTTACATTGAAAAGGGGACTGCAGCATTCTGTAACATTGCTGAAACTGACTCATTTACCCCAGCTACAGACAGTGGCACTATGCTATTGTGATTAAGGAAGCAGGTTTTAGCAAACCAACTGGGGTCTCGGGTACAGACCCTGTACTCACGGCTCCAATCCGCAGGGAAATGGGTGCACCAAGCCCTCAATCCAATCCCCTGGCCCATGTACAGACCCCACTCGCCCCGACCCACCCTAAACAAGCAGCAAATGTAAAGATGCCGTCCAGCTTTTAAAAACAAAGGGAAAAATCTAATCCCACTGAAACAAGCTGGCAGGAATTCCACTCGAGCTACAAAGTAACCAGACTCCCCCCAACAATAGGCGAGACAGTCCACAGTACGGTGATTTAAACTGGATTTGATTCCCCATTAAAAGTATCGTGTTGAAATATCGGCACCCACCGAGCAGTGTCATTTGTCACTTTAATAAAATGTGAACTACAACTGTTTTACGATCAAAAGGGATCGTCTGCACCCATCCCGCCGACACAAAATGTTTCCCAGCAATGAGTGCAGTGTGGAGAGACGATAGGACAGGGAGAGGGACCTTCGAAAGCGAGAGGGAGGGAAGGGATCACCCGGCAGACACAACACCCACACTGGTATCACACTATAACCGCCCAAAAAGGTCGCGCTCCACCACGACTGTCTTGGGTGTTCCTCGGGTCGGGATCTGTAGAGAATCAGCCTCCTGCAGGTGAATATTCTGCCGTCACTCCCCGTCTACTCTTGCACGAGGTACAATGGGGCTTGCTGCACCCATGGAACTAGCTGCACAAACCAGCATATCGCCACTGATTCAACTACAGGGGGTCAATTAGGAAATGGGGGGGTGATGGGAAGAGAAAGGGTTTTAAGTAGAAATGAGAGCAAAGCTTTTTTTGTGACACTAATAACTTAAGGAGCCAATCATACACAAACCTACAGCCAACTACCTCTCAACAGAGATGTTCAATTGCAGTGACCCGGAGATGGTGCAGGAGCCAGCCCACACCATCTTGTAGTGTGGGAGTGCCCGGCTGGATTCACCGTAACAAGCCCGTGGTGTGACCCAGGCACTGGGCGGGACTGAGGGGCTGCACCGGCAGGGAGTCGGGGTGCAGCCTCGGCCGCTTGCCCCTGAATTAGGCCCGTTGCTACATTATATAATACAGGTATCTAGTCCCAAGCAAATTACAAACCCCACAATGACTGTGAGCACGTGTGCGATTGTGTCTTGAGCGCCCACACACCCACCGACCAACCTCCGCCTATTCACTTCCTCGCCGTGTCGTAATTGGCCGTGAACCAATCGCAGGTCTCCTTGACAGCTGAAACAAATTCAAACCCGTCCTGTTACTTAAAAAAGACATCTTCACACTTTGCTCCTTTTTAGGGAGAGGCAAGAATTCAATATATATATATATTCAATTGGTAAAATTAAATCTGTAAACAACACAAGACAGTATTCAGTCCACACTGCGATATGTGTGCACTAGGTCCATGCAGCAGAGCTGGTCTCCAGTCGTCTTGGGTAACCCTTGCCACTGGACCAAGACCTAGCTCTGTTAGACCCTTGCCACACGTTAAAAAAAATCCACGCACAGGCATCTTCCACCCTTCATCATGTAGTTCGCGATCTGGAATATTAGGTCCTTCATTGAAACACCTGTGAACTCCTCCCTTTTTGACATGGAAAGCAAGTCATCCTCGCTTCGAGGGGCCACCTATGATGATAATGATTCAGCTCACCTCGGACCTCATTCAAGGCCAATCGTTTGGCCTCATTTTAGAGGCGGTGCAATGATGGTTCACTAGATTCTGATCCCTGGGACGAGAGGGTTGTCCTATGAGTAGATAGGGTCTATACTCTCTCTGGAGTTTAGAAGAATGAGAGGTGATCTCATTAAAACATACAAGATTCTGAGGGGGATTGACAGGGTAGATGCCGAGAGGTTGTTTCCCCTGGCTGGAGTGTCTAGAACTAGGGGGTACAGTCTCAGGATAAGAGGTTGGTCATTTAAGACAGAGATGAGGAGGAATTTAGAATTCTCTACCCCACAGGGCTGTGGATGCTGAGTCGTCGAGTATTCAAGGCTGAGAGATAGATATTTTTGGATTCTAGGGTAATCAAGGGATCGGGCAGGAAAGTGGAGTTGTGGTTGGAAGAACAACTATGATCTTACTGAATGGCAGAGCAGACTCTAGGGCCGAATGGCCTACTCCTCTCCTATTTCTTATGTTCCTAATCAGGTCTGGAGTGGCACATTAGTGAAGCAGTTGGGCTTTTAACGTCACTCCGGTTGCTTTCACCACCCCGTGTCATTTCTTTTTGCCAGGCTGACCAGATTCATTCCAATCAATTTCACCGATTACCAGATTTTACTAAATTGAATTTCACAATGTGCCACGGTGTGACCTGAACTCACGACCAGTCGGCGACCCCACCCTAAACTGAGCCAGGCCATTAGGTGGCACTCTAATCCAATAAGGCAGAGCGGTGTGAGCATCTTGCAGCCAAGTGGACGAGGCAGCCCTCAGGCAGTGAGCAGAACACTTGCTCTGTGACACCCATGGTGACAGTAATGGCGTTCCAGCAAAAACAATGTCAGCAATCCCTAACCCAATCACAACGCCAGATTGATATATTGATATGGAAATGTAGTACAATTAAATACATCCTCCTTCAGTACACAACGAATGTAGTCAGATGGTTCTCATCACACACGTGTGTTCTGACTGTACTTAGCTTTAATAACGGATTCCTACTGGGAGAATGGACTCTTCACATTCCCTGAAGGTAAAAGTTGTCGGCAGGCCACGGAAGTGCAGAAAAGGTGTCCCTTCCTCTCCTGAACATGCCAGTCCAGGATGCGGGTCACAGGAACCACCGGAAGGTTAGCCATTCCTCATGTGTGAACCATGGCCATGTCAGGCGTCAGGCTATTAAGAACACAAGACCATAAGAAATAGGAGCAGGAGTAGGCCCCATCGCCCCTCGAGCCTGCTCCGCCATTCCATCAGATCATGGCTGATCTTCGACCTCAACTCCACTTTCTCGCACTATTCCCATATCTCTTGGCATCCAAAAATCTATTCAACTGCATGGGCGCCACGCCAGGAAGCAGTGGGTAATGATTGGCTGCAGGAACACTGACTGGGTGTCCCCTTCCCCCGGGGGGGAGGGGGCAGTGGTGTTGAGGCCAATAATAACGTGGCCAGCTGGCATTAGAGGGGCACAGGGAGAAGGTGGTGTTGGTGCTGTGCCTTATCTTCAGTGCTGGAGTTGCCATGGACACACAAGATGATGGGTGTGACTCACCTTGGCTGAAGGGGGTGAATTTGAAGTCTGGCAGGTATTTCCTCAGCTTGCTGTTACTGGCAGTCTTCTTGTACTGGCCATCAGATTTACTCGTATCAAACTTGATGCTCACAATTAAAGAAAACGAGGGAGAAGAGAGACAGCGTGCGGAACATCCTCAGCTGCTGGCGGGCATTACTGCTGCAGTCCTAATGGATACCCGGACACACACGGGTACAGATCCATCGGCACAGGGCACCCTCAGGCACCTCCAACATGCGCGAGCCGAGACAGTGAATGGCGACATGCTATTCGACTGTGGAAGGGCGTCACAGCCGAGCACGAACCAGTCATGACCGGGCACTCGGGCTGCCAACCTTCCGGGACAGCTCAGGACTCTCCAGGAATTAAAGAGCAACTCCGGGAGAAAAATCATCGGGGTGTTTTAAAAGAATTCTTTCAACAATTTTCAGTTTATTAGTTATTTGGAGATGGAAAAATGGCTATTTGACTGACAGTCAAGAATCATCCAATCAGGTAATGAAGAGCCTGCCCGCTTTCCGATTGGTCATGGGGCGGGGCAGTTGGAGGCTGTGTGAATAAACCTCCAGGAATATGTCCAACCAGAGTTGGCAACTAGACCCGTGTCTCTCTATCACGCGCACACACACACTCCCGTCAGCAGGGGGCACTAGGTAGCTATCAGGAGCTGGAGCCCGGCTGGTTCCCAGCACTGGTCACAGTGACTCATTGACCCAGCGAGGGAGTTCGTGGAGTTGGGAGCTCGCCTAAGGATGCATTATACAAGCAGTTCCACACGTGAAGGATACAATCACCTCCCCTTTGAACCCTGTGGCTGCCACGATGCTCTCCGCTGCCTCTTTAATGGACACTTCTTCATCTTCTCCCACTGAGGACAGAAACACAGGAACATTATCCTCACAGTAGTCCGTGTCAGAGACCATCCGAGCCCCTGCCTATTGTTCAACTTACAGCTCTCCGCTTCTTCCTCAGCAAACTGCTCTTTGAGGGGAGAAGAGGGGTGGAAAGGTTATGTTATTCCCATCAAAATGAGGAGGAACAGCATTCGGGCTCCCAGTTTCAGCAGCGAACATCCCGGGTTAGATACAGAGTAAAGCTCCCTCTGCACTGTCCCATCAAACACTCCCAGGGCAGGTACAGCACAGGTTAGATAGAGAGTAAAGCTCCCTCTACACTGTCCCATTAAACACTCCCAGATCAGGTACAGCACGGGTTAGATACAGAGTAAAGCTCCCTCTACACTGTTCCATCAAACACTCCCACAAACAGCACCGTGATAATGACCAGAAAATCTGTTCTTGTTGTGTTGACTGAGGGATAAATATTAGCCAGAACACCGGGGATAACTCCCCTGCTCTTCTTCGAAATATTGCCATGGGATCTGTTTCTGCCACCTGAGAGAACAGACGGGGCCTCGGTTTAACGTCTCATCCGAAAGACTCTTTACTCCTCCTTATCCTGAAAGATAAGACTCTTGCTGGAGAGCACTGCATCCCTCCAGTACCTCCATCCATCAGCAGTTCTCTAACACGCGATGCCAGATGCTAGCAGACTATTGGACTGTGGAAAGCATCGCGACCGAGCCTGACCATCTCTTCGCCCAGTGCCTGAACCTCGGCAGTGACTAGAACAACTTAGTCACCGCGATGTCTGGAGGTGGCGGGGGAGGGGGAAAGAGAACTCAGAGAGAGAGAGAGAGAGAGAGGTTTTAACTCGGTGACTATGTGACAACTTGCTTCCCTCCTCAAAGTAAAGCAAACAACTTGCATTTATATAGCGTCTTTGTGGTAAAACGTCCCAAAGCTTTTCATAGGAGCGCTATCAGAGGAAAGAACCAAGCTTACCTGAGAGGATGATGGGCTCAATCTCTTTGTATTCTCTCAAAACCCAGACGATGAGACGGGCCAGATCCTGGAGAAGGCAGTCATCACCGTTACACAATGCCTGTCAGACCCAGCCGTCATCAAACCACTGACTTGATTCCCTTTTTGCTCTTCCCTCTGTTGCTCCATATACCCCACACCCTCGGGATGGGACGATTCAGGGATCGTTCCCCCACCCCCACCCCCCCACGCCATCAGCGTCAAACCTGAACCGCCCCCCCTGCCTCCACACCCCCCAAATCAGGACACACGACCTGGGCAGAGCTGTCGAGCCCCACCCCCAGGGGGCAGACGGAGAGACACACACCATCGGAGGTAATCGACCTCGCCCCCAGGGGGCAGACGGAGAGACACACACCATCGGAGGTAATCGACCTCGCCCCCAGGGGGCAGACGGAGAGACACACACCATCGGAGGTAATCGACCTCGCCCCCAGGGGGCAGACGGAGACAGATAATCTCCGTCTGAGGGTAATCGTATTCTGTTAAGAAGACGCCACCCCACAATCCGAATAAAGCCATTACATTTTTAGAAAGTTCCTTCTATTGGACCGGTTCCGGACTGAGGCAGAGATCCTATCATATACATTCAAGATAAGTGATAACACTTGGTCCGTGTGATCCCCTGGACCGGCTTCGATGGCCTGAGGGGGTTGGAGAGGAACATTCCAGCGTATTTCTCACCCCTACTGTCCCCAGAGATGTTCTGGGCTGTCCCAGCAGATTACAGAGCTGTGCGAGGAGGGGCAGAAGGCTTCAGTCAGGATGCTCCAGCCATGGTCACTGCAGGACAGACTTGATGCCCGTCATTTTCGTATTCCTGAATCCCACCTGTGAATCCAACTCTCGTTTCTTTCTATTTCCCCACGTCGACCGTTCTGGGACCTTTCTGAGCGATAGAAACCTGGAAAATAGGAGCAGTAGGAGGCCATTGGGCCCTCCGAGCCTGCACCACCATTCAATATAATCATGGCTGGTCCTCTATCTCAACACTATATTCCCGCTTTTTTCCCCATACCCCTTGATGTCTTTTGTGTCTAGAAATCTATCTATTTCACTCTTAAATATATTCAGTGACTTGGCCTCCACAGCCTTCTGTGGGAGAGAATTCCACAGGTTCACCACCCTCTGAGTGAAACAATTTCTCCTCATCTCGGTCCTAAATTTCCTACCCCGTATCCTGAGACTGTGACCCCTTGTTCTAGACTTCCCAGCCCCGGGGAAACATCCTCCCCGCATCCAGTCTATCCAACCCAGTCAGAATTTTATACATTTCAATGAGATCCCCTCTCATTCTTTTAAACTCTAGTGAATACAGGCCTAGTTGACCCAATCCCTCCTCATACAACAGTCCTGCCATCCCAGGAATCAGTCTGGTGAACCCATTCCACCAGACACGGGGGAGGGGGGGGGGGGGGGGGCGACTTCCATCCCAGCAGCAGGGGTCGGAGTTAGACCCAGGGGTCCCAGAGAAACGGCCTGCGTCCATCCCACTGCCCCAACACCATTTCCCTCTGTGGGATCTGCTCCAACAAATCTAGAGCCAGGAATAGGCCCAGCAACGTACCAGGGAATATATGAATTGCCGCCTGGGCTTCCCCGACCCCCACACCATCAGCGAAGAGCCATTTTCTGGGGGAAGGAAAGAAACCAAACAGCAAGAGGTTAGTAACTTAGAGACAACTTGCCCTGGTTCCCAATTGGCAGTGCGGTCCCGTGTCTCTGTCACCTCTGTGCGTGTTGACCGACATTGGCTCCCGGACACCTCCACTGTGAAATTAATTGTTTTCAAATCCCTCCATGACCCTCGCCTCTTTCCTACTCTGTAATTTCCTCCAGCCCCACAACCTTCTCCACCCCACCCCCCACCCCCTGAGATCTCTGCGCTCTTCCAAACCTGGCTTCTTGTGCACCCCCCCGATTTTCATCGCTCCACCATTGGTGGCCATACCTTCAGCTGCCTCGGATCGAAGCTCTGGAATTCGCTCCCTAAACTTCTCCGCCTCTCGACCTCTGGCTCCTCCTTTAAAACGCGAGCCGCTGCAAATTTTCAAGACCTTTCTCCCAACTTATAAATGCACCGAGCTAAACTAAAACAGAACAGATTCGAGAGGGCACAGGAGACGGGACTTGGGGAGGAATGTGCTAAAAGATAAGACTGACTCAACACTAGGGTACGGACACCAAACTACGGATCCGAGACTCAACTCTGCGCCAGGTAAGTCTTGTGAATCAGTCCTGGCAAAACGTGGCCATCCTCAATATTAAAGTTGTCGTACATTCCGAAGACGTTGGTGGGAATGACCGCTGTAAACATGCAGCCGTGTTGCTCGTAGTAACCCCTGCAACAGAGGAGTTGTAGAGTTAGGAGAATCCACAGCCAAGATACGGCAACCTTACCTTACCCTGTCTCCAATATTCTCTCCTCATCTCCTGAAAGCACCAACACTTGCTGGACAATGGCTCCATATGTGGCAGCTTCTGTCTGCTACATCACCCAGAGGGGAGGGGCAGAGAGAGGGAGAAGGGGCAGGGAGAGAGAGAGGGAGGAGGGGCAGGGACAGAGAGAGGGAGGAGGGGCAGGGACAGAGGGAGGGACAGAGGGAGGGAGGGGAGGGGGAGAGGGAGGGAGGGGAGGGAGGGGAGGGAGGAGAGGGGAGAGGGGAGGGAGGAGAGGGGAGGGGGAGAGGGAGGGAGGAGAGGGGAGGGGGAGGGAGGAGAGGGGAGGGGGAGGGAGGAGAGGGGAGGGGGGAGGGAGGAGAGGGGAGGGGGGAGGGAGGAGAGGGGAGGGGGGAGGGAGGAGAGGGGAGGGGGGAGGGAGGAGAGGGAGGGGGGAGGGAGGAGAGGGGAGGGGGGAGGGAGGAGAGGGGAGGGGGAGGGAGGAGAGGGGAGGGGGAGGGAGGAGAGGGGAGGGGGAGGGAGGAGGAGGGGAGGGAGGAGAGGGAGGGGGAGGGAGGAGAGGGGAGGGAGGAGAGGGGAGGGAGGAGAGGGGAGGGAGGAGAGGGGAGGGAGGAGAGGGGAGGGAGGAGAGGGGAGGGAGGAGAGGGGAGGGAGGAGAGGGGAGGGAAGGAGAGGGGAGGGAGGAGAGGGGAGGGAGGAGAGGGGAGGGAGGAGAGGGGGAGGGAGGAGAGGAGAGGGGGAGGGAGGAGAGGGGGAGGGAGGAGGGGGGAGGGGAGGAGGAGAGGGGGAGGGGAGGAGGAGAGGGGGGGGGGAGGGGAGGAGGAGAGGGGGAGGGGAGGAGGAGAGGGGAGGGGAGGGGGAGGAGAGAGGAGGAGGGGGGCAGGAGAGGAGGGAGGGG
>NW_027251099.1:0-67099 GCF_044704955.1 Pristiophorus japonicus
CACAAAGAGGGGAGGGAGAGGGAGAGAAAAAAACAAACTGGGGAGGGGAGAGAGGAGTGAAGCACAAACTGGGGAGAGAGAGAGAGAGAGATAAAAACACAAATTGAGGAGGGAGAGAGAGAGAAACACAAACTGGGGAGAGAGAGAGAAAACACAAATCTTTCGAGATAGAGAGAAACACAAACTGGGGAGGGAGAGAGATAGAATAACAAACTGGGGAGAGAGAGAGAAAAACACAAACTGGGGAGAGAGAGAGAAACACAAACTGGGGAGGGAGAGAGAGAGGGAAACAAAAACTGCGCATGGAGAGAGAGAGAGAAACACAAACTGGGGAGGAGGTAGAGAGAGAAACACAATCTGGGAGGGAGATAGAGAGCGAAACACAAAGTGGGGAGGGAGAGAAAGAGAGATAGAAACACAAATTGGGGAGAGAGAGAGAGAGAAACACAAACTGGGCAGAGACTTGGAGAGAGAAACACAAACTGGGGAGGGAGAGAGAGAGAAACACAAACTGGGAGGGAGAGAGTGAGAAACACAAACAGGGAAAGGAAAGAGAGAGAGAGAAAAACACAAACTGTGGAGGGAGGGAGAGAGAAAGACAAACTGGGGAGGGTGAGAGTGAGAAAACACAAACAGGGGAGGGAGAGAGTGAGAAACACAAACAGGGGAGGGAGAGAGAGAGAGAAAAACACAAACTGTGGAGGGAGAGAGAGAGAAACACAAACTGGGGAGGGAGAGAGAGAGTGATAGAAACACAAACTGGGGAGAGAGAGAGAGAGAAACACAAACTGGGCAGAGACTTGGAGCGAGAAACACAAACTGGGGAGGGAGAGAGAGAGAAACACAAACTGGGGAGAGAGAGAGAAACAAAAACTGCACAGGGATAGAGAGAGAGAGAAACACAAATTGGGGATGGAGAGAGTGAGAAAGACAAACAGGGGAGGGAGAGAGAGAGAGATAGAAACACAAACTGGGGAGAGAGAGAGAAACAAAAACTGCACAGGGATAGAGAGAGAGAGAAACACAAATTGGGATGGAGAGAGTTAGAAACACAAACAGGGGAGGGAGAGAGAGAGAGATAGAAACACAAACTGGGGAGAGAGAGAGAAAAACACAAACTGGGTAGAGAGGGAGAGAGAGAAACACAAACTGGGGAGGGAGAGAGAGAGAGAAACACAAACTGGGGATGGAGAGAGATAGAGAGAAACAAAAACTGGGGAGGGAGAGAGAGAGAGAAACGCAAATTGGGAGGGAGAGAGAGAGAAACACAAACTGGGGAGAGAGAGAGAGAAACAAAAACTGGGCAGGGAGCGATAGAGAGTGAAACACAAACTGGGGAGGGAGGCAGAGAGAGAAATATAAACTGGTGATGGAGAGAGATAGAGAGAAACACAAACTGGGGAGGGAGAGAGAGAGAGAAACACAAACTGGGGAGGTAGAGAGAGAGAAGCACAAACTGGGGAGGGAGAGAAAGAGAAACACAAACTGGGGAGGGAGAGAGAGAGAGAAACACAAACTGCGGAGGTAGAGAGAGAAACACAAACTGAGGAGGGAGAGAGAGAGAAACACAAACTGGGGAGAGAGAGAGAGAGAGAGGAACACAAACTGGGGAGAGAGAGAGAAACAAAAACTGCACAGGGATAGAGAGAGAGGGAAACACAAATTGGGGATGGAGAGAGTTAGAAACACAAACAGGGGAGGGAGAGAGAGAGAGATAGAAACACAAACCGGGGAGGTAGAGAGAGAAACAATCACTGGGGAGGGTGGGAGAGAGAGATAGAAACACAAACTGGGGGAGAGAGAGAGAAACACAAACAGGGGAGAGAGGGAGAGAGAGAAACACAAACTGGGGAGGGAGAGAGAGAGAGAGAGAAACACAAACTGGGGAGGGAGAGAGAGAGAGAAACACAAACTGGGGGGGGGGGACAGAGAGAGAAACGCAAACTGGGGAGAGAGAGAGAATCAAAAACTGGGCAGGGAGAGACAGAGAGAGAAACACAATCTGGGGAGGGAGCGAGTGAGATACACAAACAAGGGAGGGAGAGAGAGAGAGAGAGACACAAACTGAGGAGCAAGAGAGAGAGAAACACAAACTGGGGAGAGAGAGAGAAAAACACAAACTTATAGTGAGAGAGAGAAACACAAACTGGGGAGGGAGAGAGAGAGAAAAACAAACTGGCGAGAGAGGGAGAGAGAGAAACACAAACTGGGAATGGAGAGAGAGAGAGAAACAGAAACTGGCGAGGCAGTTCAAGAGAGATAGAAACACAAACTGGGGGGAGAGAGAGAGAAACACAAACTGGGGAGAGAGGGAGAGAGAGAAACACAAACTGGGGAGGGAGAGAGAGAGAGAGGAACACAAACTGGGGATGGAGAGAGAGAGAGAGAAATACAATCTGGGGAGGGAGAGAGAGACAGAAAAACAACCTGGGGGGAGAGAGAGAGAGAAAAACACAAACTGGGGAGAGAGAGAGAGAAACATAAACTGGGGAGGGAGAGAGAGAGAAACACAAACTGGGGAGAGAGAGATAATCAAAAACTGGGCAGGGGGAGAGAGAGAGAGAAACACAAACTGCGGAGGGAGAGAGTGAGATACACAAACAGGGCAGGAAGAGAGCGAGTGAAACACAAACTGGGGAGGGAGAGAGAGAGAAACACAAACTGGGGAGATCGAGAGAGAAACAAAAACTGGGCAGGGAGAGATAGAGAGAGAAACACAAACTGGGGAGGGAGAGAGTGAGAAACACAAAGAGGGGAGGGAGAGAGAGGGAGAAACACAAACTGGGGAGGGAGAGAGATAGAAACAAAAACTGGGAAGGGAGAGAGAGTGAGATAGGAACACAAACTGGGGAGAGAGAGAAACACAAACTGGGGAGAGAGATAGAGAGAGAATCACAAACTGGGGAGGGAGAGAGAGAGAGAAACACAAACTGAGGGTGGAGAGAGAGAGAAACACAAACTGGAGAGGTAGCGAGAGAGAGAGAAACACAAACTGGGGAGGGAGATGAGAGAGAAACACAAACTGGGGAGAGAGAGAATCAAAAACTGGGCAGGGAGAGATAGAGAGAGAAACACAAACTGGGGAGGGAGAGAGTGAGATACACAAACAAGGGAGGGAGAGTGAGAGAGAAACACAAACTGGGGAGGGAGAGAGAGTGTAGCACAAACTGGGGAGAGAGAGAGAGAGAGAGAAACACAAACTGAGGAGGGAGAGAGAGAAAAACACAAACTGGGGAGAGAGAGAGAAAAACACAAACTGGGGAGGAAGAGAGAGAGGGAAACTAAAACTGCGCAGGGAGAGAGAGAGAAACACAAACTGGGTAGGGAGAGAGAGAGAATCACAAATTGGGGATGGAGAGAGTGAGAAACACAAACAGGGGAGGGAGAGAGAGAGAGATAGAAACACAAACTGGGGAGAGAGAGAGAAACAAAAACTGCACAGGGATCGAGAGAGAGAGAAACACAAATTGGGGATGGAGAGAGTTAGAAACACAAACAGGGGAGGGAGAGAGAGAGAGATAGAAACACAAACTGGGGAGAGAGAGAGAAAAACACAAACTGGGTAGAGAGGGAGAGAGAGAAACACAAACTGGGGAGAGAGAGAGAGAGAGAAACACAAACTGAGGGTGGAGAAAGAGAGAAACACAAACTGGAGAGGTAGAGAGAGAGAGAGAAACACAAACTGAGGAGGGAGAGAGAGAGAAACACAAACTGGGGAGAGAGAGAGAAAAACACAAACTTATAGAGAGAGAGAGAAACACAAACTGGGGAGGGAGAGAGAGAGAAAAACAAACTGGGGAGAGAGAGAGAAAAACACAAACTGGGTAGAGAGAGAGAGAAACACAAACTGGGGAGGGAGAGAGAGAGAGAAACACAAACTGGGGATGGAGAGAGATAGAGAGAAACACAAACTGGGGAGGGAGAGAGAGAGAGAAACACAAACTGGGGAGGGAGAGAGAGAGAGAGAAACGCAATTTGGGAGGGAGAGAGAGAGAAACACAAACTGGGGAGAGAGAGAGAAAAACAAAAACTGGGCAGGGAGCGATAGAGAGTGAAACACAAACTGGGGAGGGAGGCAGAGAGAGAAAATAATCTGGTGATGGCGAGAGATAGAGAGAAACACAAACTGGGGAGGGAGAGAGAGAGAGAAACACAAACTGGGGAGGGAGAGAGAGAGAAACACAAACTGGGGAGGGAGAGAAAGAGAAACACAAACTGGGGAGGGAGAGAGAGAGAGAAACACAAACTGCGGAGGTAGAGAGAGAAACACAAACTGAGGAGGGAGAGAGAGAGAAACACAAACTGGGGAGAGAGAGAGAGAGAGAGGAACACAAACTGGGGATGGAGAGAGAGAGAGAGAAATACAATCTGGGGAGGGAGAGAGAGACAGAAAAACAACCTGGGGGGAGAGAGAGAGAATAACACAAACTGGGGAGAGAGAGAGAAACACAAACTAAGGAGGGAGGTAGAGAGAGAAACACAATCTGGGGAGGGAGAGAGAGGGAGAAACACAAATTGGGGAGGGAGAGAGAGAGAAACACAAACTGGGGAGAGAGAGAGCATCAAAAACTGGGCAGGGAGAGATAGAGAGAGAAATACAAACTGGGGAGGGCGAGAGTGAGATACACAAACAGGGGAGGGAGAGGGAGAGAAAAAAACAAACTGGGGAGGGAGAGAGAGTGAAGCACAAACTGGGGGGAGAGAGAGAGAGAGATAAAAACACAAATTGAGGAGGGAGAGAGAGAGAAACACAAACTGGGGAGAGAGAGAGAAAAACAAAAACTGGGCAGGGAGCGATAGAGAGTGAAACACAAACTGGGGAGGGAGGCAGAGAGAGAAAATAATCTGGTGATGGAGAGAGATAGAGAGAAACACAAACTGGGGAGGGAGAGAGAGAGAGAAACACAAACTGGGGAGAGAGAGAGAGAGAAACACAAACTGGGGAGGGAGAGAAAGAGAAACACAAACTGGGGAGGGAGAGAGAGAGAGAAACACAAACTGCGGAGGTAGAGAGAGAAACACAAACTGAGGAGGGAGAGAGAGAGAAACACAAACTGGGGAGAGAGAGAGAGAGAGAGGAACACAAACTGGGGATGGAGAGAGAGAGAGAGAAATACAATCTGGGGAGGGAGAGAGAGACAGAAAAACAACCTGGGGGGAGAGAGAGAGAAAAACACAAACTGGGGAGAGAGAGAGAAACACAAACTAAGGAGGGAGGTAGAGAGAGAAACACAATCTGGGGAGGCAGAGAGAGGGAGAAACACAAATTGGGGAGGGAGAGAGAGAGAAACACAAACTGGGGAGAGAGAGAGCATCAAAAACTGGGCAGGGAGAGATAGAGAGAGAAATACAAACTGGGGAGGGCGAGAGTGAGATACACAAAGAGGGGAGGGAGAGGGAGAGAAAAAAACAAACTGGGGAGGGAGAGAGAGTGAAGCACAAACTGGGGAGAGAGAGAGAGAGAGATAAAAACACAAATTGAGGAGGGAGAGAGAGAGAAACACAAACTGGGGAGAGAGAGAGAAAAACACAAACTTTTCGAGATAGAGAGAAACACAAACTGGGGAGGGAGAGAGATAGAATAACAAACTGGGGAGAGAGAGAGAAAAACACAAACTGGGGAGAGAGAGAGAGAAACACAAACTGGGGAGGGAGAGAGAGAGGGAAACAAAAACTGCGCATGGAGAGAGAGAGAGAAACACAAACTGGGGAGGGAGGTAGAGAGAGAAACACAATCTGGGGAGGGAGATAGAGAGCGAAACACAAAGTGGGGAGGGAGAGAAAGAGAGATAGAAACACAAATTGGGGAGAGAGAGAGAGAGAGAAACACAAACTGGGCAGAGACTTGGAGAGAGAAACACAAACTGGGGAGGGAGAGAGAGAGAAACACAAACTGGGGAGGGAGAGAGTGAGAAACACAAACAGGGAAAGGAAAGAGAGAGAGAGAAAAACACAAACGGTGGAGGGAGGGAGAGAGAAAGACAAACTGGGGAGGGTGAGAGTGAGAAACACAAACAGGGGAGGGAGAGAGTGAGAAACACAAACAGGGGAGGGAGAGAGAGAGAGAAAAACACAAACTGTGGAGGGAGAGAGAGAGAAACACAAACTGGGGAGGGAGAGAGAGAGTGATAGAAACACAAACTGGGGAGAGAGAGAGAGAGAAACACAAACTGGGCAGAGACTTGGAGCGAGAAACACAAACTGGGGAGGGAGAGAGAGAGAAACACAAACTGGTGAGAGAGAGAGAGAGATAGAAACACAAACTGGGGAGGGAGGTAGAGAGAGAAACTCAAACTGGGGAGGGAGAGAGAGAGAGAAACACAAACTGGGGATGGAGAGAGAGAGACAGAAAAACAAACTGGGGAGGGAGAGAGAGAGAGAAACTTAAACTGGGGAGGGAGAGAGAGAGAGAATCACAAACTGGGGAGGGAGAGAGAGAGAGAGATAGAAACACAAACTGGGGAGAGAGAGAGAGAAACATGAACTGGGAATAGAGGTAGAGACAGAAACACAAACTGGGGAGGGAGAGAGAGAGAGAAACACAAACTGGGGATGGAGAGAGAAAGACAGAAACACAAACTGGTGAGGGAGAGAGATAGAGAAACACAAACTGGGGAGAGAGAGAGAATCAAAAACTGGGCAGGGAGAGATAGAGAGAGAAACACAAACTGGGGAGAGAGAGAGAATCAAAAACTGGGCAGGGAGAGATAGAGAGAGAAACACAAACTGGGGAGGGAGAGAGTGAGATACTCAAACAAGGGAGGGAGAGGGAGAGAGAAACACAAACTGGGGAGGGAGAGAGAGTGAAGCACCAACTGGGGAGAGAGACAGAGAGAGAAACACAAACTGAGGAGGGAGAAAGTGAGAAACACAAACTGGGGAGAGAGAGAGAAAAACACAAACTGGGGAGGGAGAGAGAGAGGGAAACTAAAACTGCGCAGGGAGAGAGAGAGAGAGAAACACAAACTGGGGAGGGAGGTAGAGAGAGAAACACAATCTGGGGAGGGAGAGAGAGAAACACAAACTGGGGAGGGAGAGAGAGAGAAACACAAACTGGGGAGAGAGAGAGAAACAAAAACTGCACAGGGATAGAGAGAGAGAGAAACACAAATTGGGGAGGGAGAGAGAGAGAAACACAAACTGGGGAGGGAGGGAGAGAGAGATAGAAACACAAACTGGGGGAGAGAGAGAGAAACACAAACTGGGGATGGAGAGAGAGGGAGAGAAACACAAACTGGGGAGGGAGAGAGAGAGAAACACAAACTGGGGAGGGAGGGAGAGAGAGATAGAAACACAAACTGGGGGAGAGAGAGAGAAACACAAACTGGGGAGAGAGGGAGAGAGAGAAACACAAACTGGGGAGGGAGAGAGAGAGAGAGAGAAACACAAACTGGGGAGGGAGCGAGAGACAGAAAAACAACCTGGGGAGAGAGAGAGAAAAACACAAACTGGGGAGAGAGAGAGAATCAAAAACTGGGCAGGGAGAGACAGAGAGAGAAACACAAACTGGGGAGGGAGAGAGTGAGATACACAAACAAGGGAGGGAGAGAGAGAGAGAGACACAAACTGAGGAGCAAGAGAGAGAGAAACACAAACTGGGGCGAGAGAGAGAAAAACACAAACTTATAGTGAGCGAGAGAAACACAAACTGGGGAGGGAGAGAGAGAGAAAAACAAACTGGGGAGAGAGGGAGAGAGAGAAACACAAACTGGGGATGGAGAGAGAGAGAGAAACAGAAACTGGCGAGGCAGTTCAAGAGAGATAGAAACACAAACTGGGGGGAGAGAGAGAGAAACACAAACTGGGGAGAGAGGGAGAGAGAGAAACACAAACTGGGGAGGGAGAGAGAGAGAGAGGAACACAAACTGGGGATGGAGAGAGAGAGAGAGAAATACAATCTGGGGAGGGAGAGAGAGACAGAAAAACAACCTGGGGAGAGAGAGAGAAAAACACAAACTGGGGAGAGAGAGAGAGAGACATAAACTGGGGAGGGAGAGAGAGAGAAACACAAACTGGGGAGAGAGAGATAATCAAAAACTGGGCAGGGGGAGAGAGAGAGAGAAACACAAACTGCGGAGGGAGAGAGTGAGATACACAAACAGGGCAGGAAGAGAGCGAGTGAAACACAAACTGGGGAGGGTGAGAGAGAGAAACACAAACTGGGGAGATAGAGAGAGAGAAACAAAAACTGGGCAGGGAGAGATAGAGAGAGAAACACAAACTGGGGAGGGAGAGAGTGAGAAACACAAAGAGGGGAGGGAGAGAGAGGGAGAAACACAAACTGGGGAGGGAGAGAGAGAGAAACAAAAACTGGGAAGGGAGAGAGAGAGAGATAGGAACACAAACTGGGGAGAGAGAGAGAGAAACACAAACTGGGGAGAGAGATAGAGAGAGAATCACAAACTGGGGAGGGAGAGAGAGAGAGAAACACAAACTGAGGGTGGAGAGAGAGAGAGAGAAACACAAACTGGAGAGGTAGAGAGAGAGAGAGAAACACAAACTGGGGAGGGAGAGAGAGAGAGAGAAACACAAACTGGGGAGGGACAGAGAGAGAAACACAAACTGGGGAGAGAGAGAATCAAAAACTGGGCAGGGAGAGATAGAGAGAGAAACACAAACTGGGGAGGGAGAGAGAGTGTAGCACAAACTGGGGAGAGAGAGAGAAAAACACAAACTTATAGAGAGAGAGAGAAACACAAACTGGGTAGGGAGAGAGAGAGAAAAACAAACTGGGGAGAGAGAGAGAAAAACACAATCTGGGGAGGAAGAGAGAGAGGGAAACTAAAACTGCGCAGGGAGAGAGAGAGAGAAACACAAACTGCATAGGGAGGTAGAGAGAGAAACACAATCTGGGGAGGGAGAGAAACACAAACTGGGGAGGGAGAGAGAGAGAAACACAAACTGGGGAGAGAGAGAGAAACAAAAACTGCACAGGGATAGAGAGAGAGAGAAACACAAATTGGGGATGGAGAGAGTGAGAAACACAAACAGGGGAGGGAGAGAGAGAGAGATAGAAACACAAACTGGGGAGAGAGAGAGAAACAAAAACTGCACAGGGATAGAGAGAGAGAGAAACACAAATTGGGGACGGAGAGAGTTAGAAACACAAACAGGGGAGGGAGAGAGAGAGAGAAACACAAACTGGGGAGGGAGCGAGAGAGAGTGAAACACAAACTGGGGAGGGAGGCAGAGAGAGAAACATAATCTGGTGATGGAGAGAGATAGAGAGAAACACAAACTGGGGAGAGAGAGAGAAAAACACAAACTGGGTAGAGAGGGAGAGAGAGAAACACAAACTGGGGAGGGAGAGAGAGAGAGAAACACAAACTGGGGATGGAGAGAGATAGAGAGAAACACAAACTGGGGAGGGAGAGAGAGAGAGAAACACAAACTGGGGAGGGAGAGAGAGAGAGAAACGCAAATTGGGAGGGAGAGAGAGAGAAACACAAACTGGGGAGAGAGAGAGAGAAACAAAAACTGGGCAGGGAGCGAGAGAGAGTGAAACACAAACTGGGGAGGGAGGCAGAGAGAGAAACATAATCTGGTGATGGAGAGAGATAGAGAGAAACACAAACTGGGGAGGGAGAGAGAGAGAGAAACACAAACTGGGGAGGGAGAGAGAGAGAGAAACACAAACTGGGTAGGGAGAGAAAGAGAAACACAAACTGGGGAGGGAGAGAGAGAGAGAAACACAAACTGCGGAGGTAGAGAGAGAAACACAAACTGAGGATGGAGAGAGAGAGAAACACAAACTGGGGAGAGAGAGGGAGAGAAACACAAACTGGGGAGGGAGAGAGAGAGAAACACAAACTGGGGAGGGAGGGAGAGAGAAACACAAACTGGGGAGAGAGAGAGTAAAACACAAACAGGGGAGGGAGAGAGAGAGAGAAAAACACAAACTGTGGAGGGAGAGAGAGAGAAACACAAACTGGGGAGGGAGAGAGAGAGAGATAGAAACACAAACTGGGGAGAGAGAGAGAGAGAAACACAAACTGGGCAGAGACTTGGAGAGAGAAACACAAACTGGGGAGGGAGAGAGAGAGAAACACAAACTGGGGAGAGAGAGAGAGAGATAGAAACACAAACTGGGGAGGGAGGTAGAGAGAGAAACTCAAACTGGGGAGGGAAAGAGAGAGAGAAACTTAAACTGGGGAGGGAGAGAGAGAGAGAAACACAAACTGGGGAGGGAGAGAGAGAGAAACACAAACTGCGGAGAGAGAGAGAGAAACACAAACTGGGGAGGGAGAGAGAGACAGAGATAGAAACACAAACTGGGGAGAGAGAGAGAGAAACATGAACTGGGAAGAGAGGTAGAGACAGAAACACAAACTGGGGAGGGAGAGAGAGAGAGAAACACAAACTGGGGATGGAGAGAGAAAGACAGAAACACAAACTGGTGAGGGAAAGAGATAGAGAAACACAAACTGGGGAGAGAGAGAGAATCAAAAACTGGGCAGGGAGAGATAGAGAGAGAAACACAAACTGGGGAGAGAGAGAGAATCAAAAACTGGGCAGGGAGAGATAGAGAGAGAAACACAAACTGGGGAGGGAGAGAGTGAGATACACAAACAAGGGAGGGAGAGGGAGAGAGAAACACAAACTGGGGATGGAGAGAGAGTGAAGCACAAACTGGGGAGATAGAGAGAGAGAGAAACACAAACTGAGGAGGGAGAGAGTGAGAAACACAAACTGGGGAGAGGGAGAGAAAAACACAAACTGGGGAGGGAGAGAGAGAGGGAAACTAAAACTGCGCAGGGAGAGAGAGAGAGAGAAACACAAACTGGGGAGGGAGGTAGAGAGAGAAACACAATCTGGGGAGGGAGAGAGAGAAACACAAACTGGGGAGGGAGAGAGAGAGAAACACAAACTGGGGAGAGAGAGAGAAACAAAAACTGCACAGGGATAGAGAGAGGGATAAACACAAATTGGGGAGGGAGAGAGTGAGAAACACAAACAGGGGATGGAGAGAGAGATAGAGAAACACAAACTGGGGAGGGAGAGAGAGAGAAACACAAACTGGGGAGGGAGGGAGAGAGAGATAGAAACACAAACTGGGGGAGAGAGAGAGAAACACAAACTGGGGAGAGAGGGAGAGAGAGAAACACAAACTGGGGAGGGAGAGAGAGAGAGAGAAACACAAACTGGGGATGCAGAGAGAGAGAGAGAGAAACACAAACTGGGGAGGGAGAGAGAGAGAGAAACACAAACTGGGGATGGAGAGAGAAAGACAGAAACACAAACTGGTGAGGGAAAGAGATAGAGAAACACAAACTGGGGAGAGAGAGAGAATCAAAAACTGGGCAGGGAGAGATAGAGAGAGAAACACAAACTGGGGAGAGAGAGAGAATCAAAAACTGGGCAGGGAGAGATAGAGAGAGAAACACAAACTGGGGAGGGAGAGAGTGAGATACACAAACAAGGGAGGGAGAGGGAGAGAGAAACACAAACTGTGGATGGAGAGAGAGTGAAGCACAAACTGGGGAGATAGAGAGAGAGAGAAACACAAACTGAGGAGGGAGAGAGTGAGAAACACAAACTGGGGAGAGGGAGAGAAAAACACAAACTGGGGAGGGAGAGAGAGAGGGAAACTAAAACTGCGCAGGGAGAGAGAGAGAGAGAAACACAAACTGGGGAGGGAGGTAGAGAGAGAAACACAATCTGGGGAGGGAGAGAGAGAAACACAAACTGGGGAGGGAGAGAGAGAGAAACACAAACTGGGGAGAGAGAGAGAAACAAAAACTGCACAGGGATAGAGAGAGAGAGAAACACAAATTGGGGAGGGAGAGAGTGAGAAACACAAACAGGGGATGGAGAGAGAGGGAGAGAAACACAAACTGGGGAGGGAGAGAGAGAGAAACACAAACTGGGGAGGGAGGGAGAGAGAGATAGAAACACAAACTGGGGGAGAGAGAGAGAAACACAAACTGGGGAGAGAGGGAGAGAGAGAAACACAAACTGGGGAGGGAGAGAGAGAGAGAGAAACACAAACTGGGGATGGAGAGAGAGAGAGAGAGAAACACAAACTGGGGAGGGAGAGAGAGAGAGAAACACAAACTGGGGGGGGGGACAGAGAGAGAAACGCAAACTGGGGAGAGAGAGAGAATCAAAAACTGGGCAGGGAGAGACAGAGAGAGAAACACAAACTGGGGAGGGAGAGAGTGAGATACACAAACAAGGGAGGGAGAGAGAGAGAGACACACAAACTGAGGAGCAAGAGAGAGAGAAACACAAACTGGGGCGAGAGAGAGAAAAACACAAACTTATAGTGAGAGAGAGAAACACAAGCTGGGGAGGGAGAGAGAGAGAGAAAAACAAACTGGGGAGAGAGGGAGAGAGAGAAACACAAACTGGGGATGGAGAGAGAGAGAGAAACAGAAACTGGCAAGGCAGTTCAAGAGAGATAGAAACACAAACTGGGGGGAGAGAGAGAGAAACACAAACTGGGGAGAGAGGGAGAGAGAGAGAAACACAAACTGGGGAGGGAGAGAGAGAGAGAGGAACAAAAATTGGGGATGGAGAGAGAGAGAGAGAAATACAATCTGGGGAGGGAGAGATAGACAGAAAAACAACCTGGGGAGAGAGAGAGAAACAAAAACTGCACAGGGAAAGAGAGAGAGAGAAACACAAATTGGGGAGGGAGAGAGTGAGAAACACAAACTGGGGAGAGAGAGAGAAACAAAAACTGCACAGGGATAGAGAGAGAGAGAAACACAAATTGGGGAGGGAGAGAGTGAGAAACACAAACTGGGGAGGGAGAGAGAGAGGGAAACTAAAACTGCGCAGGGAGAGAGAGAGAGAGAGAAACACAAACTGGGGAGGGAGGGAGAGAGAGATAGAAACACAAACTGGGGGAGAGAGAGAGAAACACAAACTGGGGAGAGAGGGAGAGAGAGAAACACAAACTGGGGAGGGAGAGAGAGAGAGAGAAACACAAACTGGGGATGGAGAGAGAGAGAGAGAGAAACACAAACTGGGGAGGGAGAGAGAGAGAGAAACACAAACTGGGGATGGAGAGAGAAAGACAGAAACACAAACTGCTGAGGGAGAGATAGAGAAACACAAACTGGGGAGGGAGAGAGAGAGAGAAACACAAACTGGGGAGGGACAGAGAGAGAAACACAAACTGGGGAGAGAGAGAGAATCAAAAACTGGGCAGGGAGAGATAGAGAGAGAAACACAAACTGGGGAGGGAGAGAGTGAGATACACAAACAAGGGAGCGAGAGGGAGAGAGAAACACAAACTGGGGAGGGAGAGAGAGTGAAGCACAAACTTGGGAGAGAGAGAGAGAGAGAAACACAAACTGAGGAGGGAGAGAGTGAGAAACACAAACTGGGGAGAGAGAGAGAAAAACACAAACTGGGGAGGGAGAGAGAGAGGGAAACTAAAACTGCGCAGGGAGAGAGAGAGAGAAACACAAACTGGGGAGGGAGATAGAGAGAGAAACACAATATGGGGAGGGAGAGAGAGAAACACAAACTGGGGAGGGAGAGAGAGAGAAACACAAACTGGGGAGAGAGAGCAAAACAAAAACTGCACAGGGATAGAGAGAGAGAGAAACACAAGTTGGGGAGGGAGAAAAGTGAGAAACACAAACTGGGAAGGGAGAGAGAGAGAGATAGAAAAACAAACTGGGGAGAGAGAGAGAGAGAAACACAAACTGGGGAGGGAGAGAGAGAAAGATAGAAACACAAACTGGGGAGAGAGAGAGAGAGAGAGAAACACAAACTGGGAAGAGACTTGGAGAGAGAAACACAAACTGGGGAGGTAGAGAGAGAGAAACACAAACTGTGGAGAGAGAGAGAGAGAGATAGAAACACAAACTGGGGAGGGAGGTAGAGAGAGAAAAACAAACTGGGGAGGGAGATAGAGAGTGAAACACAAAGTGGGGAGGGAGAGAAAGAGAAACACACACTGGGGAGAGAGAGAGTGAAACAAAACCTGCTCAGGGAGAGAGAGAGAGAGAAACACAAACTGCGGAGGGAGAGAGTGAGAAACAAAAACAGGGGAGGGAGAGAGAGAGAGAAAAACACAAACTGGGGAGGGAGAGAGAGAGAAACACAAACTGGGGAGGGAGAGAGAGAGAGATAGAAACACAAACTGGGGAGAGAGAGAGAGCGAAACACAAACTGGGAAGAGACTTGGAGAGAGAAACACAAACTGGGGAGGGAGAGAGAGAGAAACATAAACTGGGGAGAGAGAGAGAGAGAGATAGAAACACAAACTGGGGAGGGAGGTAGAGAGAGAAACACAAACTGGGGAGGGAGAGAGGGAGAGAAACACAAACTGGGGATGGAGAGAGAGAGACAGAAACACAAACTGGGGAGGGAGAGAGAGAGAGAAACTTAAACTGGGGAGGGAGAGAGAGAGAAAAACACAAACTGGGGAGGGAGAGAGAGAGAAACACAAACTGCGGAGAGAGAGAGAGAAACACAAACTGGGGAGGGAGAGAGAGCGAGATAGAAACACAAACTGGGGAGAGAGAGAGAGAAACATGAACTGGGAAGAGAGGTAGTGAGAGAAACACAAACTGGGGAGGGAGAGAGAGAAACACAAACTGGGGATGGAGAGAGAAAGACAGAAACACAAACTGGTGAGGGAGAGAGAGTGAGAAACACAAACTGGGGAGGGAGAGAGAGAGAGAAACACAAACTGGGGATGGAGAGAGAAAGACAGAAACACAAACTGGTGAGGGAGAGAGAGAGAAACACAAAGTGGGGAGGGAGAGAGAGAGAGAAACACAAACTGGGGAGGGACAGAGCGAGAAACACAAACTGGGGAGAGAGAGAGAATCAGAAACTGGGTAGGGAGAGATAGGGAGAGAAACACAAACTCGGGAGGGAGAGAGTGAGATACACAAACAGGGGAGGGAGAGAGAGAGAAAAAAACAAACTGGGGAGGGAGAGAGAGTGAAGCACAAACTGGGGAGAGAGAGAGAGAGAGATAAAAACACAAACTGAGGAGGGAGAGAGAGAGAAACACAAACTGGGGAGAGAGAGAGAAAAACACAAACTTTTCGAGATAGAGAGAAACACAAACTGGGGAGGGAGCGAGATAGAAAAACAAACTGGGGAGAGAGAGAGAAAAACACAAACTGCAAAGAGAGAGAGAGAGAGAAACACAAACTGGGGAGGGAGAGAGAGAGAGAAACACAAACTGGGGAGGGACAGAGAGAGAAACACAAACTGGGGAGAGAGAGAATCAAAAACTGGGCAGGGAGAGATAGAGATGAAATACAAACTGGGGAGGGAGAGAGTGAGATACACAAACAAGGGAGGGAGAGAGAGAGAGAAACACAAACTGGGGAGGGAGAGAGAGTGTAGCACAAACTGGGGAGAGAGAGAGAAACACAAACTGAGGAGGGAGAGAGAGAGAAACACAAACTGGGGAGAGAGAGAGAAAAACACAAACTGCGAAGAGAGAGAGAGAGAGAAACACAAACTGGGGAGGGAGAGAGAGAGGTAAACAAAAACTGCACAGGGAGAGAGAGAGAGAGAAACACAAACTAAGGAGGGAGAGAGAGAGAGAAACACAAACTGTGCAGAAAGAGAGCATCAAAAACTGGGCAGGGAGAGATAGAGAGAGAAACACAAACTGGGGAGGGCGAGAGTGAGATACACAAACAAGGGAGGGAGAGAGAGAGAAAAAAAACAAACTAGGGAGGGAGAGAGAGTGAAGCACAAACTGGGGAGAGAGAGAGAGATAAAAACACAAACTGAGGAGGGAGAGAGAGAAACACAAACTGGGGAGGGAGAGAGAGAGGGAAACAAAAACTGCGCAGGGAGAGAGAGAGAGAAACACAAACTGAGGAGGGAGGTAGAGAGAGAAACACAATCTGGGGAGGGAGATAGAGAGTGAAACACAAAGTGGGGAGGGAGAGAAAGAGAAACACACACTGGGGAGAGAGAGAGTGAAACAAAACGTGCTCAGGGAGAGAGATAGAGAAACACAAACTGGGGAGGGAGAGAGTGAGAAACACAAACTGGGGAGGGAGAGAGAGAGAGATAGAAACACAAACTGGGGAGAGAGAGAGAGAGAAACACAAACTGGGAAGAGACTTGGAGAGAGAAACACAAACTGGGGAGGGAGGTAGAGAGAAACACAAACTGGGAAGGGAGAGAGAGAGAGAAACACGAACTGGGGATGGAGAGAGAGAGACAGAAACACAAACTGGGGAGGGAGAGAGAGAGAGAATCTTAAACTGGGGAGGGAGAGAGAGAGAGAAACACAAACTGGGGGGGGAGAGAGAGGGAAACACAAACTGCGGAGAGAGAGAGAAACACAAACTGGGGAGGGAGAGAGAGAGAGATAGAAACACAAACTGGTGAGAGAGAGAGAGAAAAACACGAACTGGGAAGAGAGGTAGAGAGAGAAACACAAACTGGGGAGGGAGAGAGAGAGAGAAACACAAACTGGGGATGGAGAGAGAAAGACAGAAACACAAACTGCTGAGGGAGAGATAGAGAAACACAAACTGGGGAGGGAGAGAGAGAGAGAAACACAAACTGGCGAGGGACAGAGAGAGAAACACAAACTGGGGAGAGAGAGAGAATCAAAAACTGGGCAGGGAGAGATAGAGAGAGAAACACAAACTGGGGAGGGAGAGAGTGAGATACACAAACAAGGGAGCGAGAGGGAGAGAGAAACACAAACTGGGGAGGGAGAGAGAGTGAAGCACAAACTTGGGAGAGAGAGAGAGAGAGAAACACAAACTGAGGAGGGAGAGAGTGAGAAACACAAACTGGGGAGAGAGAGAGAAAAACACAAACTGGGGAGGGAGAGAGAGAGGGAAACTAAAACTGCGCAGGGAGAGAGAGAGAGAAACACAAACTGGGGAGGGAGATAGAGAGAGAAACACAATATGGGGAGGGAGAGAGAGAAACACAAACTGGGGAGGGAGAGAGAGAGAAACACAAACTGGGGAGAGAGAGAGAAACAAAAACTGCACAGGGATAGAGAGAGAGAGAAACACAAATTGGGGAGGGAGAGAGTGAGAAACACAAACTGGGAAGGGAGAGAGAGAGAGATAGAAAAACAAACTGGGGAGAGAGAGAGAAAAACCCAAACTGGGGAGAGAGAGAGAGAAACACAAACTGGGGAGGGAGAGAGAGAGGGAAGCAAAAACTGCGCAGGGAGAGTGAGAGAGAAACACAAACTGAGGAGGGAGGTAGAGAGAGAAACACAATCTGGGGAGGGAGATAGAGAGTGAAACACAAAGTGGGGAGGGAGAGAAAGAGAAACACACACTGGGGAGAGAGAGAGTGAAACAAAACCTGCTCAGGGAGAGAGAGAGAGAGAAACACAAACTGCGGAGGGAGAGAGTGAGAAACATAAACAGGGGAGGGAGAGAGAGAGAGAAAAACACAAACTGGGGAGGGAGAGAGAGAGAAACACAAACTGGGGAGGGAGAGAGAGAGAGATAGAAACACAAACTGGGGAGAGAGAGAGAGAGAAACACAAACTGGGAAGAGACTTGGAGAGAGAAACACAAACTGGGGAGGGAGAGAGAGAGAAACACAAACTGGGGAGAGAGAGAGAGAGATAGAAACACAAACTGGGGAGGGAGGTAGAGAGAGAAACACAAACTGGGGAGGGAGAGAGAGAGAGAAACACAAACTGGGGATGGAGAGAGAGAGACAGAAACACAAACTGGGGAGGGAGAGAGAGAGAGAAACTTAAACTGGGGAGGGAGAGAGAGAGAAAACACAAACTGGGGAGGGAGAGAGAGAGAAACACAAACTGCGGAGAGAGAGAGAGAAACCCAAACTGGGGAGGGAGAGAGAGCGAGATAGAAACACAAACTGGGGAGAGAGAGAGAGAAACATGAACTGGGAAGAGAGGTAGAGAGAGAAACACAAACTGGGGAGGGAGAGAGAGAAACACAAACTAGGGATGGAGAGAGAAAGACAGAAACACAAACTGGTGAGGGAGAGAGAGTGAGAAACACAAACTGGGGAGGGAGAGAGAGAGAGAAACACAAACTGGGGATGGAGAGCGAAAGACAGAAACACAAACTGGTGAGGGAGAGAGAGAGAAACACAAAGTGGGGAGGGAGAGAGAGAGAGAAACACAAACTGGGGAGGGAGAGATAGGGAGAGAAACACAAATTGGGGAGGGAGAGAGTGAGATACACAAACAGGGGAGGGAGACAGAGAGAAAAAAACAAACTGGGGAGGGAGAGAGAGTGAAGCACAAACTGGGGAGAGAGAGAGAGATAAAAACACAAACTGAGGAGGGAGAGAGAGAGAAACACAAACTGGGGAGAGAGAGAGAAAAACACAAACTTTTTGAGATATTGAGAAACACAAACTGGGGAGGGAGCGAGATAGAAAAACAAACTGGGGAGAGAGAGAGAAAAACACAAACTGCGAAGAGAGAGAGAGAGAGAAACACAAACTGGGGAGGGAGAGAGAGAGAGAAACACAAACTGGGGAGGGACAGAGAGAGAAACACAAACTGGGGAGAGAGAGAATCAAAAACTGGGCAGGGAGAGATAGAGATGAAATACAAACTGGGGAGGGAGAGAGTGAGATACACAAACAAGGGAGGGAGAGAGAGAGAGAAACACAAACTGGGGAGGGAGAGAGAGTGTAGCACAAACTGGGGAGAGAGAGAGAGAGAGAGAGAAACACAAACTGAGGAGGGAGAGAGAGAGAAACACAAACTGGGGAGAGAGAGAGAAAAACACAAACTGGGGAGAGAGAGAGAAAAACACAAACTGCGAAGAGAGAGAGAAAGAGAAACACAAACTGGGGAGGGAGAGAGAGAGGTA
Source organism: Pristiophorus japonicus (assembly GCF_044704955.1). Taxonomy (NCBI): domain Eukaryota; kingdom Metazoa; phylum Chordata; class Chondrichthyes; family Pristiophoridae; genus Pristiophorus; species Pristiophorus japonicus. Next base: position 18,771 of record NW_027251099.1, read on the forward strand.
AACAAAAACTGCACAGGGAGAGAGAGAGAGAGAAACACAAACTAAGGAGGGAGGTAGAGAGAGAAACACAATCTGGGGAGGTAGAGAGAGGGAGAAACACAAATTGGGGAGGGAGAGAGAGAGAAACACAAACTGGGGAGAGAGAGAGAGCATCAAAAGCTGGGCAGGGAGAGATAGAGAGAGAAACACAAACTGGGGAGGGCGAGAGTGAGATACACAAACAAGGGAGGGAGAGAGAGAGAAAAAAAAAAACTATGGAGGGAGAGAGAGTGAAGCACAAACTGGGGAGAGAGAGAGAGAGATAAAAACACAAACTGAGGAAGGAGAGAGAGAGAGACACAAACTGGGGAGAGAGAGAGAAAAACACAAACTTTTCGAGATAGGGAGAAACACAAAATGGGGAGGGAGAGAGATAGAAAAACAAACTGGGGAGAGAGAGAGAAAAACACAAACTGGGGAGAGAGAGAGTGAAACACAAACTGGGGAGGGAGAGAGAGAGGGAAACAAAAACTGCGCAGGGAGAGAGAGAGAGAAACACAAACTGAGGAGGGAGGTAGAGAGAGAAACACAATCTGGGGAGGGAGATAGAGAGTGAAACACAAAGTGGGGAGGGAGAGAAAGAGAAACACACACTGGGGAGAGAGAGAGTGAAACAAAACCTGCTCAGGGAGAGAGAGAGAGAGAAACACAAACTGGGGAGGGAAAGAGTGAGAAACACAAACTGGGGAGGGAGAGAGAGAGAGATAGAAACACAAACTGGGAAGAGAGAGAGAGAGAAACACAAACTGGGAAGAGACTTGGAGAGAGAAACACAAACTGGGGAGGGAGAGAGAGAGAAACACAAACTGGGGAGAGATAGAGAGAGAGAGATAGAAACACAAACTGGGGAGGGAGGTAGAGAGAAACACAAACTGGGGAGGGAGAGAGAGAGAGAAACACAAACTGGGGATGGAGAGAGAGAGACAGAAACACAAACTGGGGAGGGAGAGAGAGAGAGAATCTTAAACTGGGGAGGGAGAGAGAGAGAGAAACACAAACTGGGGAGGGAGAGAGAGAGAGATAGAAGCACAAACTGGGGAGAGAGAGAGAGAAACATGAACTGGGAAGAGATGTAGAGAGAGAAACACAAACTGGGGAGGGAGAGAGAGAAACACAAACTGGGGATGGAGAGAGAAAGACAGAAACACAAACTGGTGAGGGAGAGAGAGTGAGAAACACAAACTGGGGAGGGAGAGAGAGAGAGAAACACAAACTGGGGATGGAGAGAGAAAGACAGAAACACAAACTGGTGAGGGAGAGAGAGAGTAACACAAAGTGGGGAGGGAGAGAGAGAGAGAAACACAAACTGGGGAGGGACAGAGAGAGAAACACAAACTGGGGAGAGAGAGAGAATCAGAAACTGGGCAGGGAGAGATAGGGAGAGAAACACAAACTGGGGAGGGAGAGAGTGAGATACACAAACAGGGGAGGGAGAGAGAGAGAAAAAACAAACTGGGGAGGGAGAGAGAGTGAAGCACAAACTGGGGAGAGAGAGAGAGAGATAAAAACACAAACTGAGGAGGGAGAGAGAGAGAAACACAAACTGGGGAGGGAGAGGGTGAGAAACACAAACTGGGGAGGGAGAGAGAGAGAGATAGAAACACAAACTGGGAAGAGAGAGAGAGAGAAACACAAACTGGGAAGAGACTTGGAGAGAGAAACACAAACTGGGGAGGGAGAGAGAGAGAAACACAAACTGGGGAGAGAGAGAGAGAGATAGAAACACAAACTGGGGAGAGAGAGAGAGAGATAGAAACACAAACTGGGGAGGGAGGTAGAGAGAAACACAAACTGGGGAGGGAGAGAGAGAGAGAAACACAAACTGGGGATGGAGAGAGAGAGACAGAAACACAAACTGGGGAGGGAGAGAGAGAGAGAATCTTAAACTGGGGAGGGAGAGAGAGAGAGAAACACAAACTGGGGAGGGAGAGAGAGGGAAACACAAACTGCGGAGAGAGAGAGAAACACAAACTGGGGAGGGAGAGAGAGAGAGATAGAAACACAAACTGGTGAGAGAGAGAGAGAAACACGAACTGGGAAGAGAGGTAGAGAGAGAAACACAAACTGGGAAGGGAGAGAGAGAGAGAAACACAAACTGGGGATGGACAGAAAGAGAAACACAGACTGGGGAGAGAGAGAGTGAAACAAAACCTGCTCAGGGAGAGAGAGAGAGAGAAACACAAACTGGGGAGGGAGACAGTGAGAAACACAAACTGGGGAGGGAGAGAGAGAGAGATAGAAACACAAACTGGGGAGAAAGAGAGAGAGAAACACAAACTGGGAAGAGACTTGGAGAGAGAAACACAAACTGGGGAGGGAGAGAGAGAGATAGAAACACAAACTGGGGAGGGAGGTAGAGAGAAACACAAACTGGGGAGGGAGAGAGAGAGAGAAACACAAACTGGGGGTGGAGGGACAGAGACAGAAACACAAACTGGGGAGGGAGAGAGAGAGAGAATCTTAAACTGGGGAGGGAGAGAGAGAGAGAAACACAAACTGGGGAGGGAGAGAGAGAGAGATAAAAACACAAACTGGTGAGAGAGAGAGAGAAACACGAACTGGGAAGAGAGGTAGAGAGAGAAACACAAACTGGGGAGGGAGAGAGAGAGAGAAACACAAACTGGGGATGGAGAGAGAAAGACAGAAACACAAACTGCTGAGGGAGAGATAGAGAAACACAAACTGGGGAGGGAGAGAGAGAGAGCAACACAAACTGGGGAGGGACAGAGAGAGAAACACAAACTGGGGTGAGAGAGAGAATCAAAAACTGGGCAGGGAGAGATAGAGAGAGAAACACAAACTGGGGAGAGAGAGAGTGAGATACACAAACAAGGGAGCGAGAGGGAGAGAGAAACACAAACTGGGGAGGGAGAGAGAGTGAAGCACAAACTGGGGAGAGAGAGAGAGAAACACAAACTGAGGAGGGAGAGAGTGAGAAACACAAACTGGGGAGAGAGAGAGAAAAACACAAACTGGGGAGGGAGAGAGAGAGGGAAACTAAAACTGCGCAGGGAGAGAGAGAGAGAAACACAAACTGGGGAGGGAGATAGAGAGAGAAACACAATCTGGGGAGGGAGAGAGAGAAACACAAACTGGGGAGGGAGAGAGAGAGAAACACAAACTGGGGAGAGAGAGAGAAACAAAAACTGCACAGGGATAGAGAGAGAGAGAAACACAAATTGGGGAGGGAGAGAGTGAGAAACACAAACTGGGAAGGGAGAGAGAGAGAGATAGAAAAACAAACTGGGGAGAGAGAGAGAAAAACCCAAACTGGGGAGAGAGAGAGAGAAACACAAACTGGGGAGGGAGAGAGAGAGGGAAGCAAAAACTGCGCAGGGAGAGTGAGAGAGAAACACAAACTGAGGAGGGAGGTAGAGAGAGAAACACAATCTGGGGAGGGAGATCGAGAGTGAAACACAAAGTGGGGAGGGAGAGAAAGAGAAACACACACTGGGGAGAGAGAGAGTGAAACAAAACCTGCTCAGGGAGAGAGAGAGAGAGAAACACAAACTGCGGAGGGAGAGAGTGAGAAACATAAACAGGGGAGGGAGAGAGAGAGAGAAAAACACAAACTGGGGAGGGAGAGAGAGAGAAACACAAACTGGGGAGAGAGAGAGAGAGAGATAGAAACACAAACTGGGGAGAGAGAGAGAGAGAAACACAAACTGGGAAGAGACTTGGAGAGAGAAACACAAACTGGGGAGGGAGGTAGAGAGAGAAACACAAACTGGGGAGGGAGAGAGAGAGAGAAACACAAACTGGGGATGGAGAGAGAGAGACAGAAACACAAACTGGGGAGGGAGAGAGAGAGAGAAACTTAAACTGGGGAGGGAGAGAGAGAGAAAAACACAAACTGGGGAGGGAGAGAGAGAGAAACACAAACTGCGGAGAGAGAGAGAAACCCAAACTGGGGAGGGAGAGAGAGCGAGATAGAAACACAAACTGGGGAGAGAGAGAGAGAAACATGAACTGGGAAGAGAGGTAGAGAGAGAAACACAAACTGGGGAGGGAGAGAGAGAAACACAAACTAGGGATGGAGAGAGAAAGACAGAAACACAAACTGGTGAGGGAGAGAGAGTGAGAAACACAAACTGGGGAGGGAGAGAGAGAGAGAAACACAAACTGGGGATGGAGAGCGAAAGACAGAAACACAAACTGGTGAGGGAGAGAGAGAGAAACACAAAGTGGGGAGGGAGAGAGAGAGAGAAACACAAACTGGGGAGGGAGAGATAGGGAGAGAAACACAAATTGGGGAGGGAGAGAGTGAGATACACAAACAGGGGAGGGAGACAGAGAGAAAAAAACAAACTGGGGAGGGAGAGAGAGTGAAGCACAAACTGGGGAGAGAGAGAGAGATAAAAACACAAACTGAGGAGGGAGAGAGAGAGAAACACAAACTGGGGAGAGAGAGAGAAAAACACAAACTTTTCGAGATATTGAGAAGCACAAACTGGGGAGGGAGCGAGATAGAAAAACAAACTGGGGAGAGAGAGAGAAAAACACAAACTGCGAAGAGAGAGAGAGAGAGAAACACAAACTGGGGAGGGAGAGAGAGAGAGAAACACAAACTGGGGAGGGACAGAGAGAGAAACACAAACTGGGGAGAGAGAGAATCAAAAACTGGGCAGGGAGAGATAGAGATGAAATACAAACTGGGGAGGGAGAGAGTGAGATACACAAACAAGGGAGGGAGAGAGAGAGAGAAACACAAACTGGGGAGGGAGAGAGAGTGTAGCACAAACTGGGGAGAGAGAGAGAGAGAGAGAGAAACACAAACTGAGGAGGGAGAGAGAGAGAAACACAAACTGGGGAGAGAGAGAGAAAAACACAAACTGGGGAGAGAGAGAGAAAAACACAAACTGCGAAGAGAGAGAGAAAGAGAAACACAAACTGGGGAGGGAGAGAGAGAGGTAAACAAAAACTGCACAGGGAGAGAGAGAGAGAGAAACACAAACTAAGGAGGGAGGTAGAGAGAGAAACACAATCTGGGGAGGTAGAGAGAGGGAGAAACACAAATTGGGGAGGGAGAGAGAGAGAAACACAAACTGGGGAGAGAGAGAGCATCAAAAGCTGGGCAGGGAGAGATAGAGAGAGAAACACAAACTGGGGAGGGCGAGAGTGAGATACACAAACAAGGGAGGGAGAGAGAGAGAAAAAAAACAAACTAAGGAGGGAGAGAGAGTGAAGCACAAACTGGGGAGAGAGAGAGAGAGATAAAAACACAAACTGAGGAAGGAGAGAGAGAGAAACACAAACTGGGGAGAGAGAGAGAAAAACACAAACTTTTCAAGATAGGGAGAAACACAAAATGGGGAGGGAGAGAGATAGAAAAACAAACTGGGGAGAGAGAGAGAAAAACACAAACTGGGGAGAGAGAGAGTGAAACACAAACTGGGGAGGGAGAGAGAGAGGGAAACAAAAACTGCGCAGGGAGAGAGAGAGAGAAACACAAACTGAGGAGGGAGGTAGAGAGAGAAACACAATCTGGGGAGGGAGATAGAGAGTGAAACACAAAGTGGGGAGGGAGAGAAAGAGAAACACACACTGGGGAGAGAGAGAGTGAAACAAAACCTGCTCAGGGAGAGAGAGAGAGAGAAACACAAACTGGGGAGGGAGAGAGTGAGAAACACAAACTGGGGAGGGAGAGAGAGAGAGATAGAAACACAAACTGGGAAGAGAGAGAGAGAGAAACACAAACTGGGAAGAGACTTGGAGAGAGAAACACAAACTGGGGAGGGAGAGAGAGAGAAACACAAACTGGGGAGAGAGAGAGAGAGATAGAAACACAAACTGGGGAGGGAGGTAGAGAGAAACACAAACTGGGGAGGGAGAGAGAGAGAGAAACACAAACTGGGGATGGAGAGAGAGAGACAGAAACACAAACTGGGGAGGGAGAGAGAGAGAGAATCTTAAACTGGGGAGGGAGAGAGAGAGAGAAACACAAACTGGGGAGGGAGAGAGAGGGAAACACAAACTGCGGAGAGAGAGAGAAACACAAACTGGGGAGGGAGAGAGAGAGAGATAGAAACACAAACTGGTGAGAGAGAGAGAGAAACACGAACTGGGAAGAGAGGTAGAGAGAGAAACACAAACTGGGGAGGGAGAGAGAGAGAGAAACACAAACTGGGGATGGACAGAAAGAGAAACACAGACTGGGGAGAGAGAGAGTGAAACAAAACCTGCTCAGGGAGAGAGAGAGAGAGAAACACAAACTGGGGAGGGAGAGAGTGAGAAACACAAACTGGGGAGGGAGAGAGAGAGAGATAGAAACACAAACTGGGGAGAGAGAGAGAGAGAAACACAAACTGGGAAGAGACTTGGAGAGAGAAACACAAACTGGGGAGGGAGAGAGAGAGAAACACAAACTGGGGAGAGAGAGAGAGAGATAGAAACACAAACTGGGGAGGGAGGTAGAGAGAAACACAAACTGGGGAGGGAGAGAGAGAGAGAAACACAAACTGGCGGTGGAGGGACAGAGACAGAAACACAAACTGGGGAGGGAGAGAGAGAGAGAATCTTAAACTGGGGAGGGAGAGAGAGAGAGAAACACAAACTGGGGAGGGAGAGAGAGGGAAACACAAACTGCGGAGAGAGAGAGAAACACAAACTGGGGAGGGAGAGAGAGAGAGATAAAAACACAAACTGGTGAGAGAGAGAGAGAAACACGAATTGGGAAGAGAGGTAGAGAGAGAAACACAAACTGGGGAGGGAGAGAGAGAGAGAAACACAAACTGGGGATGGAGAGAGAAAGACAGAAACACAAACTGCTGAGGGAGAGATAGAGAAACACAAACTGGGGAGGGAGAGAGAGAGAGAAACACAAACTGGGGAGGGACAGAGAGAGAAACACAAACTGGGGAGAGAGAGAGAATCAAAAACTGGGCAGGGAGAGATAGAGAGAGAAACACAAACTGTGGAGGGAGAGAGTGAGATACACAAACAAGGGAGCGAGAGGGAGAGAGAAACACAAACTGGGGAGGGAGAGAGAGTGAAGCACAAACTGGGGAGAGAGAGAGAGAAACACAAACTGAGGAGGAAGAGAGTGAGAAACACAAACTGGGGAGAGAGAGAGAAAAACACAAACTGGGGAGGGAGAGAGAGAGGGAAACTAAAACTGCGCAGGGAGAGAGAGAGAGAAACACAAACTGGGGAGGGAGATAGAGAGAGAAACACAATATGGGGAGGGAGAGAGAGAAACACAAACTGGGGAGGGAGAGAGAGAGAAACACAAACTTGGGAGAGAGAGAGAAACAAAAACTGCACAGGGATAGAGAGAGAGCGAAACACAAATTGGGGAGGGAGAGAGTGAGAAACACAAACTGGGAAGGGGGAGAGAGAGAGATAGAAAAACAAACTGGGGAGAGAGATGAGAAAAACCCAAACTGGGGAGAGAGAGAGAGAAACACAAACTGGGGAGGGAGAGAGAGAGGGAAGCAAAAACTGCGCAGGGAGAGTGAGAGAGAAACACAAACTGAGGAGGGAGGTAGAGAGAGAAACACAATCTGGGGAGGGAGATAGAGAGTGAAACACAAAGTGGGGAGGGAGAGAAAGAGAAACACACACTGGGGAGAGTGAGAGTGAAACAAAACCTGCTCAGGGAGAGAGAGAGAGAGAAACACAAACTGGGGAGGGAGAGAGTGAGAAACATAAACAGGGGAGGGAGAGAGAGAGAGAAAAACACAAACTGGGGAGGGAGAGAGAGAGAAACACAAACTGGGGAGGGAGAGAGAGAGAGATAGAAACACAAACTGGGAAGAGAGAGAGAGAGAAACACAAACTGGGAAGAGACTTGGAGAGAGAAACACAAACTGGGGAGGGAGAGAGAGAGAAACACAAACTGGGGAGAGAGAGAGAGAGATAGAAACACAAACTGGGGAGGGAGGTAGAGAGAAACACAAACTGGGGAGGGAGAGAGAGAGAGAAACACAAACTGGGGATGGAGAGAGAGAGACAGAAACACAAACTGGGGAGGGAGAGAGAGAGAGAATCTTAAACTGGGGAGGGAGAGAGAGAGAGAAACACAAACTGGGGAGGGAGAGAGAGGGAAACACAAACTGCGGAGAGAGAGAGAAACACAAACTGGGGAGGGAGAGAGAGAGAGATAGAAACACAAACTGGTGAGAGAGAGAGAGAAACACGAACTGGGAAGAGAGGTAGAGAGAGAAACACAAACTGGGGAGGGAGAGAGAGAGAGAAACAAAAACTGGGGATGGACAGAAAGAGAAACACAGACTGGGGAGAGAGAGAGTGAAACAAAACCTGCTCAGGGAGAGAGAGAGAGAGAAACACAAACTGGGGAGGGAGAGAGTGAGAAACACAAACTGGGGAGGGAGAGAGAGAGAGATAGAAACACAAACTGGGGAGAGAGAGAGAGAGAAACACAAACTGGGAAGAGACTTGGAGAGAGAAACACAAACTGGGGAGGGAGAGAGAGAGAAACACAAACTGGGGAGAGAGAGAGAGAGATAGAAACACAAACTGGGGAGGGAGGTAGAGAGAAACACAAACTGGGGAGGGAGAGAGAGAGAGAAACACAAACTGGGGGTGGAGGGACAGAGACAGAAACACAAACTGGGGAGGGAGAGAGAGAGAGAATCTTAAACTGGGGAGGGAGAGAGAGAGAGAAACACAAACTGGGGAGGGAGAGAGAGGGAAACACAAACTGCGGAGAGAGAGAGAAACACAAACTGGGGAGGGAGAGAGAGAGAGGTAAAAACACAAACTGGTGAGAGAGAGAGAGAAACACGAATTGGGAAGAGAGGTAGAGAGAGAAACACAAACTGGGGAGGGAGAGAGAGAGAGAAACACAAACTGGGGATGGAGAGAGAAAGACAGAAACACAAACTGCTGAGGGAGAGATAGAGAAACACAAACTGGGGAGGGAGAGAGAGAGAGAAACACAAACTGGGGAGGGACAGAGAGAGAAACACAAACTGGGGAGAGAGAGAGAATCAAAAACTGGGCAGGGAGAGATAGAGAGAGAAACACAAACTGTGGAGGGAGAGAGTGAGATACACAAACAAGGGAGCGAGAGGGAGAGAGAAACACAAACTGGGGAGGGAGAGAGAGTGAAGCACAAACTGGGGAGAGAGAGAGAGAAACACAAACTGAGGAGGGAGAGAGTGAGAAACACAAACTGGGGAGAGAGAGAGAAAAACACAAACTGGGGAGGGAGAGAGAGAGGGAAACTAAAACTGCGCAGGGAGAGAGAGAGAGAAACACAAACTGGGGAGGGAGATAGAGAGAGAAACACAATATGGGGAGGGAGAGAGAGAAACACAAACTGGGGAGGGAGAGAGAGAGAAACACAAACTTGGGAGAGAGAGAGAAACAAAAACTGCACAGGGATAGAGAGAGAGCGAAACACAAATTGGGGAGGGAGAGAGTGAGAAACACAAACTGGGAAGGGGGAGAGAGAGAGATAGAAAAACAAACTGGGGAGAGAGATGAGAAAAACCCAAACTGGGGGAGAGAGAGAGAGAAACACAAACTGGGGAGGGAGAGAGAGAGGGAAGCAAAAACTGCGCAGGGAGAGTGAGAGAGAAACACAAACTGAGGAGGGAGGTAGAGAGAGAAACACAATCTGGGGAGGGCGATAGAGAGTGAAACACAAAGTGGGGAGGGAGAGAAAGAGAAACACACACTGGGGAGAGTGAGAGTGAAGCAAAACCTGCTCAGGGAGAGAGAGAGAGAGAAACACAAACTGGGGAGGGAGAGAGTGAGAAACATAAACAGGGGAGGGAGAGAGAGAGAGAAAAACACAAACTGGGGAGGGAGAGAGAGAGAAACACAAACTGGGGAGGGAGAGAGAGAGAGATAGAAACACAAACTGGGGAGAGAGAGAGAGAGAAACACAAACTGGGAAGAGACTTGGAGAGAGAAACACAAGCTGGGGAGGGAGAGAGAGAGAAACACAAACTGGGGAGAGAGAGAGATAGAGATAGAAACACAAACTGGGGAGGGAGGTAGAGAGAGAAACACAAACTGGGAAGGGAGAGAGAGAGAGAAACACAAACTGGGGATGCAGAGAGAGAGACAGAAACACAAACTGGGGAGGGAGAGAGAGAGAGAAACTTAAACTGGGGAGGCAGAGAGAGAGAACAACACAAACTGGGGAGGGAGAGAGAGAGAAACACAAACTGCGGAGAGAGAGAGAGAAACACAAACTGGGGAGGGAGAGAGAGCGAGATAGAAACACAAACTGGGGAGAGAGAGAGAGAAACATGAACTGGGAAGAGATGTAGAGAGAGAAACACAAACTGGGGAGGGAGAGAGAGAAACACAAACTGGGGATGGAGAGAGAAAGACAGAAACACAAACTGGTGAGGGAGAGAGAGTGAGAAACACAAACTGGGGAGGGAGAGAGAGAGAGAAACACAAACTGGGGATGGAGAGAGAAAGACAGAAACACAAACTGGTGAGGGAGAGAGAGAGAAACACAAAGTGGGGAGGGAGAGAGAGAGAGAAACACAAACTGGGGAGGGACAGAGAGAGAAACACAAACTGGGGAGAGAGAGAGAATCAGAAACTGGGCAGGGAGAGATAGGGAGAGAAACACAAACTGGGGAGGGAGAGAGTGAGATACACAAACAGGGGAGGGAGAGAGAGAGAAAAAAACAAACTGGGGAGGGAGAGAGAGTGAAGCACAAACTGGGGAGAGAGAGAGAGAGAGAGATAAAAACACAAACTGAGGAGGGAGAGAGAGAGAAACACAAACTGGGGAGGGAGAGGGTGAGAAACACAAACTGGGGAGGGAGAGAGAGAGAGATAGAAACACAAACTGGGAAGAGAGAGAGAGAGAAACACAAACTGGGAAGAGACTTGGAGAGAGAAACACAAACTGGGGAGGGAGAGAGAGAGAAACACAAACTGGGGAGAGAGAGAGAGAGATAGAAACACAAACTGGGGAGGGAGGTAGAGAGAAACACAAACTGGGGAGGGAGAGAGAGAGAGAAACACAAACTGGGGATGGAGAGAGAGAGACAGAAACACAAACTGGGGAGGGAGAGAGAGAGAGAATCTTAAACTGGGGAGGGAGAGAGAGAGAGAAACACAAACTGGGGAGGGAGAGAGAGGGAAACACAAACTGCGGAGAGAGAGAGAAACACAAACTGGGGAGGGAGAGAGAGAGAGATAGAAACACAAACTGGTGAGAGAGAGAGAGAAACACGAACTGGGAAGAGAGGTAGAGAGAGAAACACAAACTGGGGAGGGAGAGAGAGAGAGAAACACAAACTGGGGATGGACAGAAAGAGAAACACAGACTGGGGAGAGAGAGAGTGAAACAAAACCTGCTCAGGGAGAGAGAGAGAGAGAAACACAAACTGGGGAGGGAGAGAGTGAGAAACACAAACTGGGGAGGGAGAGAGAGAGAGATAGAAACACAAACTGGGGAGAGAGAGAGAGAGAAACACAAACTGGGAAGAGACTTGGAGCGAGAAACACAAACTGGGGAGGGAGAGAGAGAGAAACACAAACTGGGGAGAGAGAGAGAGAGATAGAAACACAAACTGGGGAGGGAGGTAGAGAGAAACACAAACTGGGGAGGGAGAGAGAGAGAGAAACACAAACTGGGGATGGAGAGACAGAGACAGAAACACAAACTGGGGAGGGAGAGAGAGAGAGAATCTTAAACTGGGGAGGGAGAGAGAGAGAGAAACACAAACTGGGGAGGGAGAGAGAGGGAAACACAAACTGCGGAGAGAGAGAGAGAGAAACACGAACTGGGAAGAGAGGTAGAGAGAGAAACACAAACTGGGGAGGGAGAGAGAGAGAGAAACACAAACTGGGGATGGAGAGATAAGGACAGAAACACAAACTGCTGAGGGAGAGATAGAGAAACACAAACTGGGGAGAGAGAGAGAATCAGAAACTGGGCAGGGAGAGATAGGGAGAGAAACACAAACTGGGGAGGGAGAGAGTGAGATACACAAACAGGGGAGAGAGAGAGAGAGAGATAAAAACACAAACTGAGGAGGGAGAGAGAGAGAAACACAAACTGGGGAGGGAGAGGGTGAGAAACACAAACTGGGGAGGGAGAGAGAGAGAGATAGAAACACAAACTGGGAAGAGAGAGAGAGAGAAACACAAACTGGGGAGGGAGAGAGAGAGAAACACAAACTGGGGAGAGAGAGAGAGAGAGATAGAAACACAAACTGGGGAGGGAGGTAGAGAGAAACACAAACTGGGGAGGGAGAGAGAGAGAGAAACACAAACTGGGGATGGAGAGAGAGAGACAGAAACACAAACTGGGGAGGGAGAGAGAGAGAGAATCTTAAACTGGGGAGGGAGAGAGAGAGAAACACAAACTGGGGAGGGAGAGAGAGGGAAACACAAACTGCGGAGAGAGAGAGAAACACAAATGGGGGAGGGAGAGAGAGAGAGATAGAAACACAAACTGGTGAGAGAGAGAGAGAAACACGAACTGGGAAGAGAGGTAGAGAGAGAAACACAAACTGGGGAGGGAGAGAGAGAGAGAAACACAAACTGGGGATGGACAGAAAGAGAAACACAGACTGGGGAGAGAGAGAATGAAACAAAACCTGCTCAGGGAGAGAGAGAGAAACACAAACTGGGGAGGGAGAGAGTGTGAAACACAAACTGGGGAGGGAGAGAGAGAGAGATAGAAACACAAACTGGGGAGAGAGAGAGAGAGAAACACAAACTGGGAAGAGACTTGGAGAGAGAAACACAAACTGGGGAGGGAGAGAGAGAGAAACACAAACTGGGGAGAGAGAGAGAGAGATAGAAACACAAACTGGGGAGGGAGGTAGAGAGAAACACAAACTGGGGAGGGAGAGAGAGAGAGAAACACAAACTGGGGATGGAGAGACAGAGACAGAAACACAAACTGGGGAGGGAGAGAGAGAGAGAATCTTAAACTGGGGAGGGAGAGAGAGAGAGAAACACAAACTGGGGAGGGAGAGAGAGGGAAACACAAACTGCGGAGAGAGAGAGAAACACAAACTGGGGAGGGAGAGAGAGAGAGATAAAAACACAAACTGGTGAGAGAGAGAGAGAAACACGAACTGGGAAGAGAGGTAGAGAGAGAAACACAAACTGGGGAGGGAGAGAGAGAGAGAAACACAAACTGGGGATGGAGAGAGAAGGACAGAAACACAAACTGCTGAGGGAGAGATAGAGAAACACAAACTGGGGAGGGAGAGAGAGAGAGAAACACAAACTGGGGAGGGACAGAGAGAGAAACACAAACTGGGGAGAGAGAGAGAATCAAAAACTGGGCAGGGAGAGATAGAGAGAGAAACACAAACTGGGGAGGGAGAGAGTGAGATACACAAACAAGGGAGCAAGAGGGAGAGAGAAACACAAACTGGGGAGGCAGAGAGAGTGAAGCACAAACTGGGGAGAGAGAGAGAGAGAAACACAAACGGAGGAGGGAGAGAGTGAGAAACACAAACTGGGGAGAGAGAGACAAAAACACAAACTGGGGAGGGAGAGAGAGAGGGAAACTAAAACTGCGCAGGGAGAGAGAGAGAGAAACACAAACTGGGGAGGGAGATAAAGAGAGAAACACAATATGGGGAGGGAGAGAGAGAAACACAAACTGGGGAGGGAGAGAGAGAGAAACACAAATTGGGGAGGGAGAGAGTGAGAAACACAAACTGGGAAGGGAGAGAGAGAGAGATAGAAAAACAAACTGGGGAGAGAGAGAGAAAAACCCAAACTGGGGAGAGAGAGAGAGAAACACAAACTGGGGAGGGAGAGAGAGAGGGAAGCAAAAACTGCGCAGGGAGAGTGAGAGAGAAACACAAACTGAGGAGGGAGGTAGAGAGAGAAACACAATCTGGGGAGGGAGATAGAGAGTGAAACACAAAGTGGCGAGGGAGAGAAAGAGAAACACACACTGGGGAGAGAGAGAGTGAAACAAAACCTGCTCAGGGAGAGAGAGAGAGAGAAAAACACAAACTGGGGAGGGAGAGAGTGAGAAACATAAACAGGGGAAGGAGAGAGAGAGAGAAAAACACAAACTGGGGAGGGAGAGAGAGAGAAACACAAACTGGGGAGGGAGAGAGAGAGAGATAGAAACACAAACTGGGGAGAGAGAGAGAGAGAAACACAAACTGGGAAGAGACTTGGAGAGAGAAACACAAGCTGGGGAGGGAGAGAGAGAGAAACACAAACTGGGGAGAGAGAGAGAGAGATAGAAACACAAACTGGGGAGGGAGGTAGAGAGAGAAACACAAACTGGGGAGGGAGAGAGAGAGAGAAACACAAACTGGGGATGCAGAGAGAGAGACAGAAACACAAACTGGGGAGGGAGAGAGAGAGAGAAACTTAAACTGGGGAGGGAGAGAGAGAGAGAAACACAAACTGGGGAGGGAGAGAGAGCGAGATAGAAACACAAACTGGGGAGAGAGAGAGAGAAACATGAACTGGGAAGAGATGTAGAGAGAGAAACACAAACTGGGGAGGGAGAGAGAGAAACACAAACTGGGGATGGAGAGAGAAAGACAGAAACACAAACTGGTGAGGGAGAGAGAGTGAGAAACACAAACTGTTGAGGGAGAGAGAGAGAGAAACACAAACTGGGGATGGAGAGAGAAAGACAGAAACACAAACTGGTGAGGGAGAGAGAGAGAATCAGAAACTGGGCAGGGAGAGATAGGGAGAGAAACACAAACTGGGGAGGGAGAGAGTGAGATACACAAACAGGGGAGGGAGAGAGAGAGAAAAAAACAAACTGGGGAGGGACAGAGAGTGAAGCACAAACTGGGGAGAGAGAGAGAGAGAGATAAAAACACAAACTGAGGAGGGAGAGAGAGAGAAACACAAACTGGGGAGAGTGAGAGAAAAACACAAACTTTTCGAGATAGAGAGAAACACAAACTGGGGAGCGAGCGAGATAGAAAAACAAACTGGGGAGAGAGAGAGAAAAACACAAACTGCGAAGAGAGAGAGAGAGAGAAACACAAACTGGGGAGGGAGAGAGAGAGTGAAATACAAACTGGGGAGGGACAGAGAGAGAAACACAAACTGGGGAGAGAGAGAATCAAAAACTGGGCAGGGAGAGATAGAGATGAAATACAAACTGGGGAGGGAGAGAGTGAAATACACAAACAAGGGAGGGAGAGAGAGAGAGAAACACAAACTGGGGAGGGAGAGAGAGTGTAGCACAAACTGGGGAGAGAGAGAGAGAGAGAGAGAGAAACACAAACTGAGGAGGGAGAGAGAGAGAAACACAAACTGGGGAGAGAGAGAGAAAAACACAAACTGGGGAGAGAGAGAGAAAAACACAAACTGCGAAGAGAGAGAGAGAGAGAAACACAAACTGGGGAGGGAGAGAGAGAGGTAAACAAAAACTGCACAGGGAGAGAGAGAGAGAGAAACACAAACTAAGGAGGGAGGTAGAGAGAGAAACACAATCTGGGGAGGGAGAGAGAGGGAGAAACACAAATTGGGGAGGTAGAGAGAGAGAAACACAAACTGGGGAGAGAGAGAGCATCAAAAACTGGGCAGTGAGAGATAGAGAGAGAAACACAATCTGGGGAGGGCGAGAGTGAGATACACAAACAAGGGAGGGAGAGAGAGAGAAAAAAAACAAACTAGGGAGGGAGAGAGAGTGAAGCACAAACTGGGGAGAGAGAGAGAGAGATAAAAACACAAACTGAGGAGGGAGAGAGAGAGAAAAACAAACTGGGGAGAGAGAGAGAAAAACACAAACTGGGGAGAGAGAGAGAGAAACACAAACTGGGGAGGGAGAGAGAGAGGGAAGCAAAAACTGCGCAGGGAGAGAGAGAGAGAAACACAAACTGAGGAGGGAGGTAGAGAGAGAAACACAATCTGGGGAGGGAGATAGAGAGTGAAACACAAAGTGGGGAGGGAGAGAAAGAGAAACACACACTGTGGAGAGAGAGAGTGAAACAAAACCTGCTCAGGGAGAGAGAGAGAGAGAGAAACACAAACTGGGGAGGGAGAGAGTGAGAAACACAAACTGGGGAGGGAGAGAGAGAGAGATAGAAACACAAACTGGGGAGAGAGAGAGAGAGAAACACAAACTGGGAAGAGACTTGGAGAGAGAAACACAAACTCGGGAGGGAGAGAGAGAGAAACACAAACTGGGGAGAGAGAGAGAGAGATAGAAACACAAACTGGGGAGGGAGGTAGAGAGAAACACAAACTGGGGAGGGAGAGAGAGAGAGAAACACAAACTGGGGATGGAGAGAGACAGAAACACAAACTGGGGAGGGAGAGAGAGAGAGAATCTTAAACTGGGGAGGGAGAGAGAGAGAGAAACACAAACTGGGGAGGGAGAGAGAGGGAAACACAAACTGCGGAGAGAGAGAGAAACACAAACTGGGGAGGGAGAGAGAGAGAGATAGAAACACAAACTGGTGAGAGAGAGAGAGAAACACGAACTGGGAAGAGAGGTAGAGAGAGAAACACAAACTGGGGAGGGAGAGAGAGAGAGAAACACAAACTGGGGATGGACAGAAAGAGAAACACACATGGGGAGAGAGAGAGTGAAACAAAACCTGCTCAGGGAGAGAGAGAGAGAGAAACACAAACTGGGGAGGGAGAGAGTGAGAAACACAAACTGGGGAGGGAGAGAGAGAGAGATAGAAATACAAACTGGGGAGAGAGAGAGAGAGAAACACAAACTGGGAAGAGACTTGGAGAGAGAAACACAAACTGGGGAGGGAGAGAGAGAGAAACACAAACTGGGGAGAGAGAGAGAGAGATAGAAACACAAACTGGGGAGGGAGGTAGAGAGAAACACAAACTGGGGAGGGAGAGAGAGAGAGAAACACAAACTGGGGATGGAGAGACAGAGACAGAAACACAAACTGGGGAGGGAGAGAGAGAGAGAATCTTAAACTGGGGAGGGAGAGAGAGAGAGAAACACAAACTGGGGAGGGAGAGAGAGGGAAACACAAACTGCGGAGAGAGAGAGAAACACAAACTGGGGAGGGAGAGAGAGAGAGATAAAAACACAAACTGGTGAGAGAGAGAGAGAAACACGAACTGGGAAGAGAGGTAGAGAGAGAAACACAAACTGGGGAGGGAGAGAGAGAGAGAAACACAAACTGGGGATGGAGAGAGAAGGACAGAAACACAAACTGCTGAGGGAGAGATAGAGAAACACAAACTGGGGTGGGAGAGAGAGAGAGAAACACAAACTGGGGAGGGACAGAGAGAGAAACACAAACTGGGGAGAGAGAGAGAATCAAAAACTGGGCAGGGAGAGATAGAGAGAGAAACACAAACTGGGGAGGGAGAGAGTGAGATACACAAACAAGGGAGCAAGAGGGAGAGAGAAACACAAACTGGGGAGGCAGAGAGAGTGAAGCACAAACTGGGGAGAGAGAGAGAGAGAAACACAAACGGAGGAGGGAGAGAGTGAGAAACACAAACTGGGGAGAGAGAGAGAAAAACACAAACTGGGGAGGGAGAGAGAGAGGGAAACTAAAACTGCGCAGGGAGAGAGAGAGAGAAACACAAACTGGGGAGGGAGATAGAGAGAGAAACACAATATGGGGAGGGAGAGAGAGAAACACAAACTGGGGAGGGAGAGAGAGAGAAACACAAACTGGGGAGAGAGAGAGAAATAAAAACTGCACAGGGATAGAGAGAGAGAGAAACACAAATTGGGGAGGGAGAGAGTGAGAAACACAAACTGGGAAGGGAGAGAGAGAGAGATAGAAAAACAAACTGGGGAGAGAGAGAGAAAAACCCAAACTGGGGAGAGAGAGAGAGAAACACAAACTGGGGAGGGAGAGAGAGAGGGAAGCAAAAACTGCGCAGGGAGAGTGAGAGAGAAACACAAACTGAGGAGGGAGGTAGAGAGAGAAACACAATCTGGGGAGGGAGATAGAGAGTGAAACACAAAGTGGCGAGGGAGAGAAAGAGAAACACACACTGGGGAGAGAGAGAGTGAAACAAAACCTGCTCAGGGAGAGAGAGAGAGAGAAACACAAACTGGGGAGGGAGAGAGTGAGAAACATAAACAGGGGAGGGAGAGAGAGAGAGAAAAACACAAACTGGGGAGGGAGAGAGAGAGAAACACAAACTGGGGAGGGAGAGAGAGAGAGATAGAAACACAAACTGGGGAGAGAGAGAGAGAGAAACACAAACTGGGAAGAGACTTGGAGAGAGAAACACAAGCTGGGGAGGGAGAGAGAGAGAAACACAAACTGGGGAGAGAGAGAGAGAGATAGAAACACAAACTGGGGAGGGAGGTAGAGAGAGAAACACAAACTGGGGAGGGAGAGAGAGAGAGAAACACAAACTGGGGATGCAGAGAGAGAGACAGAAACACAAACTGGGGAGGGAGAGAGAGAGAGAAACTTAAACTGGGGAGGGAGAGAGAGAGAGAAACACAAACTGGGGAGGGAGAGAGAGCGAGATAGAAACACAAACTGGGGAGAGAGAGAGAGAAACATGAACTGGGAAGAGATGTAGAAAGAGAAACACAAACTGGGGAGGGAGAGAGAGAAACACAAACTGGGGATGGAGAGAGAAAGACAGAAACACAAACTGGTGAGGGAGAGAGAGTGAGAAACACAAACTGGGGAGGGAGAGAGAGAGAGAAACACAAACTGGGGATGGAGAGAGAAAGACAGAAACACAAACTGGTGAGGGAGAGAGAGAGAATCAGAAACTGGGCAGGGAGAGATAGGGAGAGAAACACAAACTGGGGAGGGAGAGAGTGAGATACACAAACAGGGGAGGGAGAGAGAGAGAAAAAAACAAACTGGGGAGGGACAGAGAGTGAAGCACAAACTGGGGAGAGAGAGAGAGAGAGATAAACACACAAACTGAGGAGGGAGAGAGAGAGAAACACAAACTGGGGAGAGTGAGAGAAAAACACAAACTTTTCGAGATAGAGAGAAACACAAACTGGGGAGCGAGCGAGATAGAAAAACAAACTGGGGAGAGAGAGAGAAAAACACAAACTGCGAAGAGAGAGAGAGAGAGAAACACAAACTGGGGAGGGAGAGAGAGAGTGAAATACAAACTGGGGAGGGACAGAGAGAGAAACACAAACTGGGGAGAGAGAGAATCAAAAACTGGGCAGGGAGAGATAGAGATGAAATACAAACTGGGGAGGGAGAGAGTGAAATACACAAACAAGGGAGGGAGAGAGAGAGAAAAAAAACAAACTAGGGAGGGAGAGAGAGTGAAGCACAAACTGGGGAGAGAGAGAGAGAGATAAAAACACAAACTGAGGAGGGAGAGAGAGAGAAAAACAAACTGGGGAGAGAGAGAGAAAAACACAAACTGGGGAGAGAGAGAGAGAAACACAAACTGGGGAGGGAGAGAGAGAGGGAAGCAAAAACTGCGCAGGGAGAGAGAGAGAGAAACACAAACTGAGGAGGGAGGTAGAGAGAGAAACACAATCTGGGGAGGGAGATAGAGAGTGAAACACAAAGTGGGGAGGGAGAGAAAGAGAAACACACACTGTGGAGAGAGAGAGTGAAACAAAACCTGCTCAGGGAGAGAGAGAGAGAGAGAAACACAAACTGGGGAGGGAGAGAGTGAGAAACACAAACTGGGGAGGGAGAGAGAGAGAGATAGAAACACAAACTGGGGAGAGAGAGAGAGAGAAACACAAACTGGGAAGAGACTTGGAGAGAGAAACACAAACTCGGGAGGGAGAGAGAGAGAAACACAAACTGGGGAGAGAGAGAGAGAGATAGAAACACAAACTGGGGAGGGAGGTAGAGAGAAACACAAACTGGGGAGGGAGAGAGAGAGAGAAACACAAACTGGGGATGGAGAGAGACAGAAACACAAACTGGGGAGGGAGAGAGAGAGAGAATCTTAAACTGGGGAGGGAGAGAGAGAGAGAAACACAAACTGGGGAGGGAGAGAGAGGGAAACACAAACTGCGGAGAGAGAGAGAAACACAAACTGGGGAGGGAGAGAGAGAGAGATAGAAACACAAACTGTTGAGAGAGAGAGAGAAACACGAACTGGGAAGAGAGGTAGAGAGAGAAACACAAACTGGGGAGGGAGAGAGAGAGAGAAACACAAACTGGGGATGGACAGAAAGAGAAACACACATGGGGAGAGAGAGAGTGAAACAAAACCTGCTCAGGGAGAGAGAGAGAGAGAAACACAAACTGGGGAGGGAGAGAGTGAGAAACACAAACTGGGGAGGGAGAGAGAGAGAGATAGAAATACAAACTGGGGAGAGAGAGAGAGAGAAACACAAACTGGGAAGAGACTTGGAGAGAGAAACACAAACTGGGGAGGGAGAGAGAGAGAAACACAAACTGGGGAGAGAGAGAGAGAGATAGAAACACAAACTGGGGAGGGAGGTAGAGAGAAACACAAACTGGGGAGGGAGAGAGAGAGAGAAACACAAACTGGGGATGGAGAGACAGAGACAGAAACACAAACTGGGGAGGGAGAGAGAGAGAGAATCTTAAACTGGGGAGGGAGAGAGAGAGAGAAACACAAACTGGGGAGGGAGAGAGAGGGAAGCACAAACTGCGGAGAGAGAGAGAAACACAAACTGGGGAGGGAGAGAGAGAGAGATAAAAACACAAACTGGTGAGAGAGAGAGAGAAACACGAACTGGGAAGAGAGGTAGAGAGAGAAACACAAACTGGGGAGGGAGAGAGAGAGAGAAACACAAACTGGGGATGGAGAGAGAGAGACAGAAACACAAACTGGGGAGGGAGAGAGAGAGAGAATCTTAAACTGGGGAGGGAGAGAGAGAGAGAAACACAAACTGGGGAGGGAGAGAGAGGGAAACACAAACTGCGGAGAGAGAGAGAAACACAAACTGGGGAGGGAGAGAGAGAGAGATAGAAACACAAACTGGTGAGAGAGAGAGAGAAACACGAACTGGGAAGAGAGGTAGAGAGAGAAACACAAACTGGGGAGGGAGAGAGAGCGAGAAACACAAACTGGGGATGGACAGAAAGAGAAACACACATGGGGAGAGAGAGAGTGAAACAAAACGTGCTCAGGGAGAGAGAGAGAGAGAAACACAAACTGGGGAGGGAGAGAGTGAGAAACACAAACTGGGGATGGAGAGAGAGAGAGATAGAAATACAAACTGGGGAGAGAGAGAGAGAGAAACACAAACTGGGAAGAGACTTGGAGAGAGAAACACTAACTGGGGAGGGAGAGAGAGAGAAACACAAACTGGGGAGGGAGGTAGAGAGAAACACAAACTGGGGAGGGAGAGAGAGAGAGAATCTTAAACTGGGGAGGGAGAGAGAGAGAGAAACACAAACTGGGGAGGGAGAGAGAGGGAAACACAAACTACGGAGAGAGAGAGAAACACAAACTGGGGAGGGAGAGAGAGAGATAAAAACACAAACTGGTGAGAGAGAGAGAGAAACACGAACTGGGAAGAGAGGTAGAGAGAGAAACACAAACTGGGGAGGGAGAGAGAGAGAGAAACACAAACTGGGGATGCAGAGAGAGAGGGACAGAAACACAAACTGGGGAGGGAGAGAGAGAGAGAAACACAAACTGGGGAGGGACAGAGAGAGAAACACAAACTGGGGAGAGAGAGAGAATCAAAAACTGGGCAGGGAGAGATAGAGAGAGAAACACAAACTGGGGAGGGAGAGAGTGAGATACACAAACAAGGGAGCGAGAGGGAGAGAGAAACACAAACTGGGGAGGGAGAGAGAGTGAAGCACAAACTGGGGAGAGAGAGAGAGAGAGAAACACAAACTGAGGAGGGAGAGAGTGAGAAACACAAACTGGGGAGAGAGAGAGAAAAACACAAACTGAGGAGGGAGAGAGAGAGGGAAACTAAAACTGCGCAGGGAGAGAGAGAGAGAAACACAAACTGGGGAGGGAGATAGAGAGAGAAACACAATATGGGGAGGGAGAGAGAGAAACACAAACTGGGGAGGGAGAGAGAGAGAAACACAAACTGGGGAGAGAGAGAGAAACAAAAACTGCACAGGGATAGAGAGAGAGAGAAACACAAATTGGGGAGGGAGAGAGTGAGAAACACAAACTGGGAAGGGAGAGAGAGAGAGATATAAAAACAAACTGGGGAGAGAGAGAGAAAAACCCAAACTGGGGAGAGAGAGAGAGAAACACAAACTGGGGAGGGAGAGAGAGAGGGAAGCAAAAACTGCGCAGGGAGAGTGAGAGAGAAACACAAACTGAGGAGGGAGGTAGAGAGAGAAACACAATCTGGGGAGGGAGATAGAGAGTGAAACACAAAGTGGGGAGGGAGAGAAAGAGAAACACACACTGGGGAGAGAGAGAGTTTAACAAAACCTGCTCAGGGAGAGAGAGAGAGAGAAACACAAGCTGGGGAGGGAGAGAGTGAGAAACATAAACAGGGGAGGGAGAGAGAGAGAGAAAAACACAAACTGGGGAGGGAGAGAGAGAGAAACACAAACTGGGGAGGGAGAGAGAGAGAGATAGAAACACAAACTGGGGAGAGAGAGAGAGAGAAACACAAACTGGGAAGAGACTTGGAGAGAGAAACACAAGCTGGGGAGGGAGAGAGAGAGAAACACAAACTGGGGAGAGAGAGAGAGAGAGAAACACAAACTGGGGATGCAGAGAGAGATGGACAGAAACACAAACTGGGGAGGGAGAGAGAGAGAGAAACTTAAACTGGGGAGGGAGAGAGAGAGAAACACAAACTGGGGAGAGAGAGAGAGAGAGATAGAAACACAAACTGGGGAGGGAGGTAGAGAGAGAAACACAAACTGGGGAGGGAGAGAGAGAGAGAAACACAAACTGGGGATGCAGAGAGAGAGACAGAAACACAAACTGGGGTGGGAGAGAGAGAGAGAAACTTAAACTGGGGAGGCAGAGAGAGAGAAAAACACAAACTGGGGAGGGAGAGAGAGAGAAACACAAACTGCGGAGAGAGAGAGACAAACACAAACTGGGGAGGGAGAGAGAGCGAGATAGAAACACAAACTGGGGAGAGAGAGAGAGAAACATGAACTGGGAAGAGATGTAGAGAGAGAAACACAAACTGGGGAGGGAGAGAGAGAAACACAAACTGGGGATGGAGAGAGAAAGACAGAAACACAAACTGGTGAGGGAGAGAGAGTGAGAAACACAAACTGGGGAGGGAGAGAGAGAGAGAAACACAAACTGGGGAGGGAGGTAGAGAGAGAAACACAAACTGGGGAGGGAGGGAGAGAGAGAGAGAAACACAAACTGGGGATGGAGAGAGAGAGAGAGAAACACAAACTGGGGAGGGAGAGAGAGCGAGATAGAAACACAAACTGGGGAGAGAGAGAGAGAAACATGAACTGGGAAGAGATGTAGAGAGAGAAACACAAACTGGGGAGGGAGAGAGAGAAACACAAACTGGGGATGGAGAGAGAAAGACAGAAACACAAACTGGTGAGGGAGAGAGAGTGAGAAACACAAACTGGGGAGGGAGAGAGAGAGAGAAACACAAACTGGGGATGGAGAGAGAAAGACAGAAACACAAACTGGTGAGGGAGAGAGAGAGAAACACAAAGTGGGGAGGGAGAGAGAGAGAGAAACACAAACTGGGGAGGGACAGAGAGAGAAACACAAACTGGGGAGAGAGAGAGAATCAGAAACTGGGCAGGGAGAGATAGGGAGAGAAACACAAACTGGGGAGGGAGAGAGTGAGATACACAAACAGGGGAGGGAGAGAGAGAGAAAAAAACAAACTGGGGAGGGAGAGAGAGTGAAGCACAAACTGGGGAGAGAGAGAGAGAGAGAGATAAAAACACAAACTGAGGAGGGAGAGAGAGAGAAACACAAACTGGGGAGAGAGAGAGAAAAACACAAACTTTTCGAGATAGAAAGAAACACAAACTGGGGAGGGAGCGAGATAGAAAAACAAACTGGGGAGAGAGAGAGAAAAACACAAACTGCGAAGAGAGAGAGAGAGAAACACAAACTGGGGAGGGAGAGAGAGAGAGAAACACAAACTGGGGAGGGACAGAGAGAGAAACACAAACTGGGGAGAGAGAGAATCAAAAACTGGGCAGGGAGAGATAGAGATGAAATACAAACTGGGGAGGGAGAGAGTGAGCTACACAAACAAGGGAGGGAGAGAGAGAGAGAAACACAAAATGGGGAGGGAGAGAGAGTGTAGCACACACTGGGGAGAGAGAGAGAGAGAGAGAGAGAAACACAAACTGAGGAGGGAGAGAGTGAGAAACACAAACTGGGGAGAGAGAGAGAAAAACACAAACTGAGGAGGGAGAGAGAGAGGGAAACTAAAACTGCGCAGGGAGAGAGAGAGAGAAACACAAACTGGGGAGGGAGATAGAGAGAGAAACACAATATGGGGAGGGAGAGAGAGAAACACAAACTGGGGAGGGAGAGAGAGAGAAACACAAACTGGGGAGAGAGAGAGAAACAAAAACTGCACAGGGATAGAGAGAGAGAGAAACACAAATTGGGGAGGGAGAGAGTGAGAAACACAAACTGGGAAGGGAGAGAGAGAGAGATATAAAAACAAACTGGGGAGAGAGAGAGAAAAACCCAAACTGGGGAGAGAGAGAGAGAAACACAAACTGGGGAGGGAGAGAGAGAGGGAAGCAAAAACTGCGCAGGGAGAGTGAGAGAGAAACACAAACTGAGGAGGGAGGTAGAGAGAGAAACACAATCTGGGGAGGGAGATAGAGAGTGAAACACAAAGTGGGGAGGGAGAGAAAGAGAAACACACACTGGGGAGAGAGAGAGTTTAACAAAACCTGCTCAGGGAGAGAGAGAGAGAGAAACACAAGCTGGGGAGGGAGAGAGTGAGAAACATAAACAGGGGAGGGAGAGAGAGAGAGAAAAACACAAACTGGGGAGGGAGAGAGAGAGAAACACAAACTGGGGAGGGAGAGAGAGAGAGATAGAAACACAAACTGGGGAGAGAGAGAGAGAGAAACACAAACTGGGAAGAGACTTGGAGAGAGAAACACAAGCTGGGGAGGGAGAGAGAGAGAAACACAAACTGGGGAGAGAGAGAGAGAGAGAAACACAAACTGGGGATGCAGAGAGAGAGACACAGAAACACAAACTGGGGAGGGAGAGAGAGAGAGAAACTTAAACTGGGGAGGGAGAGAGAGAGAAACACAAACTGGGGAGAGAGAGAGAGAGAGATAGAAACACAAACTGGGGAGGGAGGTAGAGAGAGAAACACAAACTGGGGAGGGAGAGAGAGAGAGAAACACAAACTGGGGATGCAGAGAGAGAGACAGAAACACAAACTGGGGTGGGAGAGAGAGAGAGAAACTTAAACTGGGGAGGCAGAGAGAGAGAAAAACACAAACTGGGGAGGGAGAGAGAGAGAAACACAAACTGCGGAGAGAGAGAGACAAACACAAACTGGGGAGGGAGAGAGAGCGAGATAGAAACACAAACTGGGGAGAGAGAGAGAGAAACATGAACTGGGAAGAGATGTAGAGAGAGAAACACAAACTGGGGAGGGAGAGAGAGAAACACAAACTGGGGATGGAGAGAGAAAGACAGAAACACAAACTGGTGAGGGAGAGAGAGAGAAACACAAAGTGGGGAGGGAGAGAGAGAGAGAAACACAAACTGGGGAGGGACAGAGAGAGAAACACAAACTGGGGAGAGAGAGAGAATCAGAAACTGGGCAGGGAGAGATAGGGAGAGAAACACAAACTGGGGAGGGAGAGAGTGAGATACACAAACAGGGGAGGGAGAGAGAGAGAAAAAAACAAACTGGGGAGGGAGAGAGAGTGAAGCACAAACTGGGGAGAGAGAGAGAGAGAGAGATAAAAACACAAACTGAGGAGGGAGAGAGAGAGAAACACAAACTGGGGAGAGAGAGAGAAAAACACAAACTTTTCGAGATAGAAAGAAACACAAACTGGGGAGGGAGCGAGATAGAAAAACAAACTGGGGAGAGAGAGAGAAAAACACAAACTGCGAAGAGAGAGAGAGAGAAACACAAACTGGGGAGGGAGAGAGAGAGAGAAACACAAACTGGGGAGGGACAGAGAGAGAAACACAAACTGGGGAGAGAGAGAATCAAAAACTGGGCAGGGAGAGATAGAGATGAAATACAAACTGGGGAGGGAGAGAGTGAGCTACACAAACAAGGGAGGGAGAGAGAGAGAGAAACACAAAATGGGGAGGGAGAGAGAGTGTAGCACACACTGGGGAGAGAGAGAGAGAGAGAGAGAGAAACACAAACTGAGGAGGGAGAGAGAGAGAAACACAAACTGGGGAGAGAGAGAGAAAAACACAAACTGGGGAGAGAGAGAGAAAAACACAAACTGCGAAGAGAGAGAGAGAGAGAGAAACACAAACTGGGGAGGGAGAGAGAGAGGTAAACAAAAACTGCACAGGGAGAGAGAGAGAGAGAAACACAAACTAAGGAGGGAGGTAGAGAGAGAAACACAATCTGGGGAGGGAGAGAGAGGGAGAAACACAAATTGGGGAGGGAGAGAGAGAGAAACACAAACTGGGGAGAGAGAGAGCATCAAAAACTGGGCAGGGAGAGATAGAGAGAGAAACACAAACTGGGGAGGGCGAGAGTGAGATACACAAACAAGGGAGGGAGAGAGAGAGAAAAAAAACAAACTAGGGAGGGAGAGAGAGTGAAGCACAAACTGAGGAGAGAGAGAGAGAGATAAAAACACAAACTGAGGAGGGAGAGAGAGAAAAACACAAACTGGGGAGAGAGAGAGAAAAACACAAACTTTTCGAGATAGGGAGAAACACAAAATGGGGAGGGAGAGAGATAGAAAAACAAACTGGGGAGAGAGAGAGAAAAACACAAACTGGGGAGAGAGAGAGAAACACAAACTGGGGAGGGAGAGAGAGAGGGAAGCAAAAACTGCGCAGGGAGAGAGAGAGAGAAACACAAACTGAGGAGGGAGGTAGAGAGAGAAACACAATCTGGGGAGGGAGATAGAGAGTGAAACACAAAGTGGGGAGGGAGAGAAAGAGAAACACACACTGGGGAGAGAGAGAGTGAAACAAAACCTGCTCAGGGAGAGAGAGAGAGAGAAACACAAACTGGGGAGGGAGAGAGTGAGAAACACAAACTGGGGAGGGAGAGAGAGAGAGATAGAAACACAAACTGGGGAGAGATAGAGAGAGAAACACAAACTGGGAAGAGACTTGGAGAGAGAAACACAAACTGGGGAGGGAGAGAGAGAGAAACACAAACTGGGGAGAGAGAGAGAGAGATAGAAACACAAACTGGGGAGGGAGGTAGAGAGAAACACAAACTGGGGAGGGAGAGAGAGAGAGAAACACAAACTGGGGATAGAGAGAGAGACAGAAACACAAACTGGGGAGGGAGAGAGAGAGAGAATCTTAAACTGGGGAGGGAGAGAGAGAGAGAAATACAAACTGGGGAGGGAGAGAGAGGGAAACACAAACTGCGGAGAGAGAGAGAAACACAAACTGGGGAGGGAGAGAGAGAGAGAGATAGAAACACAAACTGGTGAGAGAGAGAGAGAAACACGAACTGGGAAGAGAGGTAGAGAGAGAAACACAAACTGGGGAGGGAGAGAGAGAGAGAAACACAAACTGGGGATGGAGAGAAAGGGAAACACACACTGGGGAGAGAGAGAGTGAAACAAAACATGCTCAGGAAGAGAGAGAGAGAGAAACACAAACTGGGGAGGGAGAGAGTGAGAAACACAAACTGGGGAGGGAGAGAGAGAGAGATAGAAACACAAACTGGGGAGAGAGAGAGAGAAACACAAACTGGGAAGAGACTTGGAGAGAGAAACACAAACTGGGGAGGGAGAGAGAGAGAAACACAAACTGGGGAGAGAGAGAGAGAGATAGAAACACAAACTGGGGAGGGAGGTAGAGAGAAACACAAACTGGGGAGGGAGAGAGAGAGAGAAACACAAACTGGGGATGGAGAGACAGAGACAGAAACACAAACTGGGGAGGGAGAGAGAGAGAGAATCTTAAACTGGGGAAGGAGAGAGAGAGAGAAACACAAACTGGGAAGGGAGAGAGAGGGAAACACAAACTGCGGAGAGAGAGAGAAACACAAACTGGGGAGGGAGAGAGAGAGAGATAAAAACACAAACTGGTGAGAGAGAGAGAGAAACACGAACTGGGAAGAGAGGTAGAGAGAGAAACACAAACTGGGGAGGGAGAGAGAGAGAGAAACACAAACTGGGGATGGAGAGAGAAAGACAGAAACACAAACTGCTGAGGGAGAGATAGAGAAACACAAACTGGGGAGGGAGAGAGAGAGAGAAACACAAACTGGGGAGGGACAGAGTGAGAAACACAAACTGGGGAGAGAGAGAGAATCAAAAACTGGGCAGGGAGAGATAGAGAGAGAAACACAAACTGGGGGGGGAGAGAGTGAGATACACAAGCAAGGGAGCGAGAGGGAGAGAGAAACACAAACTGGGGAGGGAGAGAGAGTGAAGCACAAACTGGGGAGAGAGAGAGAGTGAGAAACACAAACTGAGGAGGGAGAGAGTGAGGAACACAAACTGGGGAGAGAGAGAGAAAAACACAAACTGGGGAGGGAGAGAGAGAGGGAAACTAAAACTGCGCAGGGAGAGAGAGAGAGAAACACAAACTGGGGAGGGAGATAGAGAGAGAAACACAATATGGGGAGGGAGAGAGAGAAACACAAACTGGGGAGGAAGAGAGAGAGAAACACAAACTGGGGAGAGAGAGAGAAACAAAAACTGCACAGGGATAGAGAGAGAGAGAGAAACACAAATTGGGGAGGGAGAGAGTGAGAAACACAAACTGGGAAGGGAGAGAGAGAGAGATAGAAAAACAAACTGGGGAGAGAGAGAGAAAAACACAAACTGGGGAGAGAGAGAGAGAAACACAAACTGGGGAGGGAGAGAGAGAGGGAAGCAAAAACTGCGCAGGGAGAGTGAGAGAGAAACACAAACTGAGGAGGGAGGTAGAGAGAGAAACACAATCTGGGGAGGGAGATAGAGAGTGAAACACAATGTGGGGAGGGAGAGAAAGAGAAACACACACTGGGGAGAGAGAGAGTGAAACAAAACCTGCTCAGGCAGAGAGAGAGAGAGAAACACAAACTGGGGAGGGAGAGAGTGAGAAACATAAACAGGGGAGGGAGAGAGAGAGAGAAAAACACAAACTGGGGAGGGAGAGAGAGAGAAACACAAACTGGGGAGGGTGAGAGAGAGAGATAGAAACACAAACTGGGGAGAGAGAGAGAGAGAAACACAAACTGGGAAGAGACTTGGAGAGAGAAACACAAGCTGGGGAGGGAGAGAGAGAGAAACACAAACTGGGGAGAGAGAGAGAGAGATAGAAACACAAACTGGGGAGGGAGGTAGAGAGAGAAACACAAACTGGGGAGGGCGAGAGAGAGAGAAACACAAACTGGGGATGCAGAGAGAGAGACAGAAACACAAACTGGGGAGGGAGAGAGAGAGAGAAACTTAAACTGGGGAGGGAGAGAGAGAGAAAAACACAAACTGGGGAGGGAGAGAGAGAGAAACACAAACTGCGGAGAGAGAGAGAGAAACACAAACTGGGGAGGGAGAGAGAGCGAGATAGAAACACAAACTGGGGAGAGAGAGAGAGAAACATGAACTGGGAAGAGATGTAGAGAGAGAAACACAAACTGGGGAGGGAGAGAGAGAAACACAAACTGGGGATGGAGAGAGAAAGACAGAAACACAAACTGGTGAGGGAGAGAGAGTGAGAAACACAAACTGGGGAGGGAGAGAGAGAGAGAAACACAAACTGGGGATGGAGAGAGAAAGACAGAAACACAAACTGGTGAGGGAGAGAGAGAGAAACACAAAGTGGGGAGGGAGAGAGAGAGAGAAACACAAACTGGGGAGGGACAGAGAGAGAAACACAAACTGGGGAGGGAGAGAGTGAGATACACAAACAGGGGAGGGAGAGAGAGAGAAAAAAACAAACTGGGGAGGGAGAGAGAGTGAAGCACAAACTGGGGAGAGAGAGAGAGAGAGATAAAAACACAAACTGAGGAGGGAGAGAGAGAGAAACACAAACTGGGGAGAGAGGGAGAAAAACACAAACTTTTCGAGATAGAGAGAAACACAAACTGGGGAGGGAGCGAGATAGAAAAACAAACTGGGGAGAGAGAGAGAAAAACACAAACTGCGAAGAGAGAGAGAGAGAGAAACACAAACTGGGGAGGGAGAGAGAGAGAGAAACACAAACTGGGGAGGGACAGAGAGGGAAACAGAAACTGGGGAGAGAGAGAATCAAAAACTGGGCAGGGAGAGATAGAGATGAAATACAAACTGGGGAGGGAGAGAGTGAGATACACAAACAAGGGAGGGAGAGAGAGAGAGAAACACAAACTGGGGAGGGAGAGAGAGTGTAGCACAAACTGGGGAGAGAGAGAGAGAGAGAGAGAGAAACACAAACTGAGGAGGGAGAGAGAGAGAAACACAAACTGGGGAGAGAGAGAGAAAAACACAAACTGCGAAGAGAGAGAGAGAGAGAAACACAAACTGGGGAGGGAGAGAGAGAGGGAAACAAAAACTGCACAGGGAGAGAGAGAGCGAGAAACACAAACTAAGGTGGGAGGTAGAGAGAGAAACACAATCTGGGGAGGGAGAGAGAGGGAGAAACACAAATTGGGGAGGGAGAGAGAGAGAAACACAAACTGGGGAGAGAGAGAGCATCAAAAACTGGGCAGGGAGAGATAGAGAGAGAAACACAAACTGGGGAGGGCGAGAGTGAGATACACAAACAAGGGAGGGAGAGAGAGAGAAAAAAACAAACTGGGGAGGGAGAGAGAGTGAAGCACAAACTGGGGAGAGAGAGAGAGAGATAAAAACACAAACTGAGGAGGGAGAGAGAGAGAAACACAAACTGGGGAGAGAGAGAGAAAAACACAAACTTTTCGAGATAGGGAGAAACACAAAATGGGGAGGGAGAGAGATAGAAAAACAAACTGGGGAGAGAGAGAGAAAAACACAAACTGGGGAGAGAGAGAGAAACACAAACTGGGGAGGGAGAGAGAGGGAAGCAAAAACTGCGCAGGGAGAGAGAGAGAGAAACACAAACTGAGGAGGGAGGTAGAGAGAGAAACACAATCTGGGGAGGGAGATAGAGAGTGAAACACAAAGTGGGGAGGGAGAGAAACAGAAACACACACTGGGGAGAGAGAGAGTGAAACAAAACCTGCTCAGGGAGAGAGAGAGAGAGAAACACAAACTGGGGAGGGAGAGAGTGAGAAACACAAACTGGGGAGGGAGAGAGAGAGAGATAGAAACACAAACTGGGGAGAGAGAGAGAGAGAAACACAAACTGGGAAGAGACTTGGAGAGAGAAACACAAACTGGGGAGGGAGAGAGAGAGAAACACAAACTGGGGAGAGAGAGAGAGAGATAGAAACACAAACTGGGGAGGGAGGTAGAGAGAAACACAAACTGGGGAGGGAGAGAGAGAGAGAAACACAAACTGGGGATGGAGAGACAGAGACAGAAACACAAACTGGGGAGGGAGAGAGAGAGAGAATCTTAAACTGGGGAGGGAGAGAGAGAGAGAAACACAAACTGGGGAGGGAGAGAGAGGGAAACACAAACTGCAGAGAGAGAGAGAAACACAAACTGGGGAGGGAGAGAGAGAGATAGAAACACAAACTGGTGAGAGAGAGAGAGAAACACGAACTGGGAAGAGAGGTAGAGAGAGAAACACAAACTGGGGAGGGAGAGAGAGAGAGAAACACAAACTGGGGATGGAGAGAAAGAGAAACACACACTGGGGAGAGAGAGAGTGAAACAAAACCTGCTCAGGGACAGAGAGAGAGAGAAACACAAACTGGGGAGGGAGAGAGTGAGAAACACAAACTGGGGAGGGTATAGAGAGAGAGATAGAAACACAAACTGGGGAGAGAGAGAGAGAGAAACACAAACTGGGAAGAGACTTGGAGAGAGAAACACAAACTGGGGAGGGAGAGAGAGAGAAACACAAACTGGGGAGAGAGAGAGAGAGATAGAAACACAAACTGGGGATGGAGAGACAGAGACAGAAACACAAACTGGGGAGGGAGAGAGAGAGATAATCTTAAACTGGGGAGGGAGAGAGAGAGAGAAACACAAACTGGGGAGAGAGAGAGAGAGAAACACAAACTGGGAAGAGACTTGGAGAGAGAAACACAAGCTGGGGAGGGAGAGAGAGAGAAACACAAACTGGGGAGAGAGAGAGAGATAGAAACACAAACTGGGGAGGGAGGTAGAGAGAGAAACACAAACTGGGGAGGGCGAGAGAGAGAGAAACACAAACTGGGGATGCAGAGAGAGAGACAGAAACACAAACTGGGGAGGGAGAGAGAGTGAGAAACTTAAACTGGGGAGGGAGAGAGAGAGAAAAACACAAACTGGGGAGGGAGAGAGAGAGAAACACAAACTGCGGAGAGAGAGAGAGAAACACAAACTGGGGAGGGAGAGAGAGCGAGATAGAAACACAAACTGGGGAGAGAGAGAGAGAAACATGAACTGGGAAGAGATGTAGAGAGAGAAACACAAACTGGGGAGGGAGAGAGAGAAACACAAACTGGGGATGGAGAGAGAAAGACAGAAACACAAACTGGTGAGGGAGAGAGAGTGAGAAACACAAACTGGGGAGGGAGAGAGAGAGAGAAACACAAACTGGGGATGGAGAGAGAAAGACAGAAACACAAACTGGTGAGGGAGAGAGAGAGAAACACAAAGTGGGGAGGGAGAGAGAGAGAGAAACACAAACTGGGGAGGGACAGAGAGAGAAACACAAACTGGGGAGGGAGAGAGTGAGATACACAAACAGGGGAGGGAGAGAGAGAGAAAAAAACAAACTGGGGAGGGAGAGAGAGTGAAGCACAAACTGGGGAGAGAGAGAGAGAGAGATAAAAACACAAACTGAGGAGGGAGAGAGAGAGAAACACAAACTGGGGAGAGAGGGAGAAAAACACAAACTTTTCGAGATAGAGAGAAACACAAACTGGGGAGGGAGCGAGATAGAAAAACAAACTGGGGAGAGAGAGAGAAAAACACAAACTGCGAAGAGAGAGAGAGAGAGAAACACAAACTGGGGAGGGAGAGAGAGAGAGAAACACAAACTGGGGAGGGACAGAGAGGGAAACAGAAACTGGGGAGAGAGAGAATCAAAAACTGGGCAGGGAGAGATAGAGATGAAATACAAACTGGGGAGGGAGAGAGTGAGATACACAAACAAGGGAGGGAGAGAGAGAGAGAAACACAAACTGGGGAGGGAGAGAGAGTGTAGCACAAACTGGGGAGAGAGAGATAGAGAGAGAGAAACACAAACTGAGGAGGGAGAGAGAGAGAAACACAAACTGGGGAGAGAGAGAGAAAAACACAAACTGCGAAGAGAGAGAGAGAGAGAAACACAAACTGGGGAGGGAGAGAGAGAGGGAAACAAAAACTGCACAGGGAGAGAGAGAGCGAGAAACACAAACTAAGGTGGGAGGTAGAGAGAGAAACACAATCTGGGGAGGGAGAGAGAGGGAGAAACACAAATTGGGGAGGGAGAGAGAGAGAAACACAAACTGGGGAGAGAGAGAGCATCAAAAACTGGGCAGGGAGAGATAGAGAGAGAAACACAAACTGGGGAGGGCGAGAGTGAGATACACAAACAAGGGAGGGAGAGAGAGAGAAAAAAACAAACTGGGGAGGGAGAGAGAGTGAAGCACAAACTGGGGAGAGAGAGAGAGAGATAAAAACACAAACTGAGGAGGGAGAGAGAGAGAAACACAAACTGGGGAGAGAGAGAGAAAAACACAAACTTTTCGAGATAGGGAGAAACACAAAATGGGGAGGGAGAGAGATAGAAAAACAAACTGGGGAGAGAGAGAGAAAAACACAAACTGGGGAGAGAGAGAGAAACACAAACTGGGGAGGGAGAGAGAGGGAAGCAAAAACTGCGCAGGGAGAGAGAGAGAGAAACACAAACTGAGGAGGGAGGTAGAGAGAGAAACACAATCTGGGGAGGGAGATAGAGAGTGAAACACAAAGTGGGGAGGGAGAGAAACAGAAACACACACTGGGGAGAGAGAGAGTGAAACAAAACCTGCTCAGGGAGAGAGAGAGAGAGAAACACAAACTGGGGAGGGAGAGAGTGAGAAACACAAACTGGGGAGGGAGAGAGAGAGAGATAGAAACACAAACTGGGGAGAGAGAGAGAGAGAAACACAAACTGGGAAGAGACTTGGAGAGAGAAACACAAACTGGGGAGGGAGAGAGAGAGAAACACAAACTGGGGAGAGAGAGAGAGAGATAGAAACACAAACTGGGGAGGGAGGTAGAGAGAAACACAAACTGGGGAGGGAGAGAGAGAGAGAAACACAAACTGGGGATGGAGAGACAGAGACAGAAACACAAACTGGGGAGGGAGAGAGAGAGAGAATCTTAAACTGGGGAGGGAGAGAGAGAGAGAAACACAAACTGGGGAGGGAGAGAGAGGGAAACACAAACTGCGGAGAGAGAGAGAAACACAAACTGGGGAGGGAGAGAGAGAGATAGAAACACAAACTGGTGAGAGAGAGAGAGAAACACGAACTGGGAAGAGAGGTAGAGAGAGAAACACAAACTGGGGAGGGAGAGAGAGAGAGAAACACAAACTGGGGATGGAGAGAAAGAGAAACACACACTGGGGAGAGAGAGAGTGAAACAAAACCTGCTCAGGGACAGAGAGAGAGAGAAACACAAACTGGGGAGGGAGAGAGTGAGAAACACAAACTGGGGAGGGTATAGAGAGAGAGATAGAAACACAAACTGGGGAGAGAGAGAGAGAGAAACACAAACTGGGAAGAGACTTGGAGAGAGAAACACAAACTGGGGAGGGAGAGAGAGAGAAACACAAACTGGGGAGAGAGAGAGAGAGATAGAAACACAAACTGGGGATGGAGAGACAGAGACAGAAACACAAACTGGGGAGGGAGAGAGAGAGATAATCTTAAACTGGGGAGGGAGAGAGAGAGAGAAACACAAACTGGGGAGAGAGGGAGAAAGAGAAACACAAACTGGGGAGGGAGAGAGAGAGAGAGAAATACAATCTGGGGAGGGAGAGAGAGACAGAAAAACAACCTGGGGAGAGAGAGAGAAAAACACAAACTGGGGAGAGAGGGAGAGAAACATAAACTGGGGAGGGAGAGAGAGAGAAACACAAACTGGGGAGAGAGAGATAATCAAAAACTGGGCAGGGGGTGAGAGAGAGAGAAACACAATCTGCGGAGGGAGAGAGTGAGATACACAAACAGGGCAGGAAGAGAGCGAGTGAAACACAAACTAGGGAGGGAGAGAGAGAGAAACACAAACTGGGGAGGGAGGGAGAGAGAGAGATAGAAACACAAACTGGGGGAGAGAGAGAGAAACACAAACTGGGGAGAGAGAGAATCAAAAACTGGGCAGGGAGAGATAGAGATGAAATACAAACTGGGGAGGGAGAGAGTGAGATACACAAACAAGGGAGGGAGAGAGAGAGAGAAACACAAACTGGGGAGGGAGAGAGAGTGTAGCACAAACTGGGGAGAGAGAGATAGAGAGAGAGAAACACAAACTGAGGAGGGAGAGAGAGAGAAACACAAACTGGGGAGAGAGAGAGAAAAACACAAACTGCGAAGAGAGAGAGAGAGAGAAACACAAACTGGGGAGGGAGAGAGAGAGGGAAACAAAAACTGCACAGGGAGAGAGAGAGCGAGAAACACAAACTAAGGTGGGAGGTAGAGAGAGAAACACAATCTGGGGAGGGAGAGAGAGGGAGAAACACAAATTGGGGAGGGAGAGAGAGAGAAACACAAACTGGGGAGAGAGAGAGCATCAAAAACTGGGCAGGGAGAGATAGAGAGAGAAACACAAACTGGGGAGGGCGAGAGTGAGATACACAAACAAGGGAGGGAGAGAGAGAGAAAAAAACAAACTGGGGAGGGAGAGAGAGTGAAGCACAAACTGGGGAGAGAGAGAGAGAGATAAAAACACAAACTGAGGAGGGAGAGAGAGAGAAACACAAACTGGGGAGAGAGAGAGAAAAACACAAACTTTTCGAGATAGGGAGAAACACAAAATGGGGAGGGAGAGAGATAGAAAAACAAACTGGGGAGAGAGAGAGAAAAACACAAACTGGGGAGAGAGAGAGAAACACAAACTGGGGAGGGAGAGAGAGGGAAGCAAAAACTGCGCAGGGAGAGAGAGAGAGAAACACAAACTGAGGAGGGAGGTAGAGAGAGAAACACAATCTGGGGAGGGAGATAGAGAGTGAAACACAAAGTGGGGAGGGAGAGAAACAGAAACACACACTGGGGAGAGAGAGAGTGAAACAAAACCTGCTCAGGGAGAGAGAGAGAGAGAAACACAAACTGGGGAGGGAGAGAGTGAGAAACACAAACTGGGGAGGGAGAGAGAGAGAGATAGAAACACAAACTGGGGAGAGAGAGAGAGAGAAACACAAACTGGGAAGAGACTTGGAGAGAGAAACACAAACTGGGGAGGGAGAGAGAGAGAAACACAAACTGGGGAGAGAGAGAGAGAGATAGAAACACAAACTGGGGAGGGAGGTAGAGAGAAACACAAACTGGGGAGGGAGAGAGAGAGAGAAACACAAACTGGGGATGGAGAGACAGAGACAGAAACACAAACTGGGGAGGGAGAGAGAGAGAGAATCTTAAACTGGGGAGGGAGAGAGAGAGAGAAACACAAACTGGGGAGGGAGAGAGAGGGAAACACAAACTGCGGAGAGAGAGAGAAACACAAACTGGGGAGGGAGAGAGAGAGATAGAAACACAAACTGGTGAGAGAGAGAGAGAAACACGAACTGGGAAGAGAGGTAGAGAGAGAAACACAAACTGGGGAGGGAGAGAGAGAGAGAAACACAAACTGGGGATGGAGAGAAAGAGAAACACACACTGGGGAGAGAGAGAGTGAAACAAAACCTGCTCAGGGACAGAGAGAGAGAGAAACACAAACTGGGGAGGGAGAGAGTGAGAAACACAAACTGGGGAGGGTATAGAGAGAGAGATAGAAACACAAACTGGGGAGAGAGAGAGAGAGAAACACAAACTGGGAAGAGACTTGGAGAGAGAAACACAAACTGGGGAGGGAGAGAGAGAGAAACACAAACTGGGGAGAGAGAGAGAGAGATAGAAACACAAACTGGGGATGGAGAGACAGAGACAGAAACACAAACTGGGGAGGGAGAGAGAGAGATAATCTTAAACTGGGGAGGGAGAGAGAGAGAGAAACACAAACTGGGGAGAGAGGGAGAGAGAGAAACACAAACTGGGGAGGGAGAGAGAGAGAGAGAAATACAATCTGGGGAGGGAGAGAGAGACAGAAAAACAACCTGGGGAGAGAGAGAGAAAAACACAAACTGGGGAGAGAGGGAGAGAAACATAAACTGGGGAGGGAGAGAGAGAGAAACACAAACTGGGGAGAGAGAGATAATCAAAAACTGGGCAGGGGGTGAGAGAGAGAGAAACACAATCTGCGGAGGGAGAGAGTGAGATACACAAACAGGGCAGGAAGAGAGCGAGTGAAACACAAACTAGGGAGGGAGAGAGAGAGAAACACAAACTGGGGAGGGAGGGAGAGAGAGAGATAGAAACACAAACTGGGGGAGAGAGAGAGAAACACAAACTGGGGAGAGAGGGAGAGAGAGAAACACAAACTGGGGAGGGAGAGAGAGAGAGAGGAACACAAACTGGGGATGGAGAGAGAGAGAGAGAAATACAATCTGGGGAGGGAGAGAGAGACAGAAAAACAACCTGGGGAGAGAGAGAGAAAAACACAAACTGGGGGGAGAGAGAGAGAAACATAAACTGGGGAGGGAGAGAGAGAGAAACACAAACTGGGGAGAGAGAGATAATCAAAAACTGGGCAGGGGGTGAGAGAGAGAGAAACACAAACTGCGGAGGGAGAGAGGGAGATACACAAACAGGGCAGGAAGAGATCGAGTGAAACACAAACTGGGGAGGGAGAGAGAGAGAAACACAAACTGGGGAGAGAGAGAGAGAAATAAAATCTGGGCAGGGAGAGATAGAGAGAGAGAAACACAATCTGGGGAGGGAGAGAGTGAGAAACACAAAGAGGGGAGGGATAGAGAGGGAGAAACACAAACTGGGGAGGGAGAGAGAGAGAAACACAAACTGGGAAGGGAGAGAGAGAGACATAGGAACACAAACTGGGGAGAGAGAGAGAAACACAAACTGGGGAGAGAGATAGAGAGAGAATCACAAACTGGGGAGGGAGAGAGAGAGAGAAACACAAACTGAGGGTGGAGAGAGAGAGAGAGAAACACAAACTGGAGAGGTAGAGAGAGAGAGAGAAACACAAACTGGGGAGGGAGAGAGAGAGAGAAACACAAACTGGGGAGGGACAGAGAGAGAAACACAAACTGGGGAGAGAGAGAATCAAAAACTGGGCAGGGAGAGATAGAGAGAGAAACACAAACTGGGGAGGGAGAGAGTGAGATACACAAACAAGGGAGGGAGAGAGAGAGAGAGAAACACAAACTGGGGAGGGAGAGAGAGTGTAGCACAAACTGGGGAGGGAGAGAGAGAGAAACACAAACTGGGGAGAGAGAGAGAAAAACACAAACTTATAGAGAGAGAGAGAAACACAAACTGGGGAGGGAGAGAGAGAGAAAAACAAACTGGGGAGAGAGAGAGAAAAACACAAACTGGGGAGGAAGAGAGAGACGGAAACTAAAACTGCATAGGGAGAGAGAGAGAGAAACACAAACTGGGTAGGGAGGTAGAGAGAGAAACACAATCTGGGGAGGGAGAGAAACACAAACTGGGGAGGGAGAGAGAGAGAAACACAAACTGGGGAGAGAGAGAGAAACAAAAACTGCACAGGGATAGAGAGAGAGAGAAACACAAATTGGGGAGGGAGAGAGTGAGAAACACAAACAGGGGATGGAGAGAGAGGGAGAGAAACACAAACTGGGGAGGGAGAGAGAGAGAAACACAAACTGGGGAGGGAGGGAGAGAGAGATAGAAACACAAACTGGGGGAGAGAGAGAGAAACACAAACTGGGGAGAGAGGGAGAGAGAGAAACACAAACTGGGGAGGGAGAGAGAGAGAGAAACACAAACTGGGGATGGAGAGAGAGAGAGAGAGAAACACAAACTGGGGAGGGAGAGAGAGAGAGAAACACACACTGGGGGGATACAGAGAGAGAAACGCAAACTGTGGAGAGAGAGAGAATCAAAAACTGGGCAGGGAGAGACAGGGAGAGAAACACAAACTGGGGAGGTAGAGAGTGAGATACACAAACAAGGGAGGGAGAGAGAGAGACACACACAAACTGAGGAGCAAGAGAGAGAGAAACACAAACTGGGGAGAGAGAGAGAAAAACACAAACTTATAGTGAGAGAGAGAAACACAAACTGGGGAGGGAGAGAGAGAGAAACACAAACTGAGGAGGGACAGAGAGAGAAACACAAACTGGGGAGAGAGAGAGAATCAAAAACTGGGCAGGGAGAGATAGATAGAGAAACACAAACTGGGAAGGGAGAGAGTGAGATACACAAACAAGGGAGGGAGAGGCAGAGAGAAACACAAACTGGGGAGGGAGAGAGAGTGAAGCACAAACTGGGGAGGGAGAGAGAGAGAGAAGCACAAACTGGGGAGAGAGAGAGAAAAACACAAATTGGGAGGGAGAGAGAGAGGAACTAAAACTGCGCAGGGAGAGAGAGAGAGAGAAACACAAACTGGGGAGGGAGTTAGAGAATAGAAACACAATCTGGGGAGGGAGAGAGAGAAACACAAACTGGGGAGGGAGAGAGAGAAACATAAACTGGGGAGGGAGAGAGTGAGATACACAAACAGGGCAGGAAGACAGAGAGAGAAACACACACTGGGGAGAGAGAGACAGAAACAAATACTGGGCAGGGAGAGATGGAGAGAGAAACACAAACTGGGGAGGGAGAGAGTGAGAAACACAAACTGGGAAGGGAGAGAGAGAGAGATAGGAACACAAACTGGGGAGAGGGAGAGAGAAACACAAACTGGGGAGAGAGATAGAGAGAGAAACACAAACTGATGAGGGAGAGAGAGAGAGAGAGAAATACAAACTGGGGAGGGAGAGAGAGAGAGAAACCCAAACTGGGGAGGGACAGAGAGAAAGAGAAACACAAATTGGGGAGAGAGAGAGAATCAAAAACTGGGCAGGGAGAGATAGAGAAAGAAACACAAACTGGGGACGGAAAGAGTGAGATACACAAACAAGCGAGGGAGAGAGAGAGAGAAACACAAACTGAGGAGGGAGAGAGAGAGAAACACAAACTGGGGAGAGAGATAGAGAGAGAAACAGAAACTGGGGAGGGAGAGAGAGAGAGAAACACAATCTGGGGAGGGACAGAGAGAAAGAGAAACACAAACTGGAGAGAGAGTGAGAATCAAAAACTGGGCAGGGAGAGATAGAGCGAGAAACACAAACTGGGGAGGGAGAGAGTGAGATACACAAACAAGGGAGGGAGAGAGAGAGATAAACACAAACTGGGGAGGGAGAGAGAGTGAAGCACAAACTGGGGAGAGAGAGAGAGAGAAACACAAACTGAGGAGGGAGAGAGAGAGAAACACAAACTGGGGAGAGAGAGAGAAAAACACAAACTTATAGAGAGAGAGAGAAACACAAACTGGGGAGGGAGAGAGAGAGAAAAACAAACTGGGGAGAGAGAGAGAGAGAAACACAAACTGCGGAGGGAGAGAGAGAGGGAAACTAAAACTGCGCACGGAGAGAGAGAGAGAGAAACACAAACTGGGGAGGGAAAGAGAGAGAGATAGAAACACAAACTGGGGGGGGAGAGAGAGAAACACAAACTGGGGAGAGAGTGAGAGAGAGAAACACAAGCTGGGGAGGAAGAGAGAGAGAGAAACACAAATTGGGGAGGGAGAGAGTGAGATGCACAAACAAAGGAGGGAGAGAGAGAGAGAAACACAAACTGAGGAGGGAGAGAGAGAGAAACACAAACTGGGGAGAGAGATAGAGAGAGAAACACAAACTGGGGAGAGAGAGAGGGAGAGAAACACAATCTGGGGAGGGACAGAGAGAGAGAGAAACACAAACTGGAGAGGTAGAGAGAGAGAGAAACATAAACTGGGGAGGGAGAAAGAGAGAAACACAAACTGGAGAGAGAGAGAGAGAAACATAAACTGGGGAGGGAGAAAGAGAGAAACACAAACTGGAGAGAGAGAGAGAGAATCAAAAACTGGGCAGGGAGAGATAGAGTGAGAAACACAAACTGGGGATGGAGAGAGTGAGAAACACAAACAGGGCAGGAAGAGAGAGAGAGAAACACAAACTGGGGAGGGAGAGAGAGAGAAACACAAATTGGGG
The DNA here is from genome assembly GCF_044704955.1 of Pristiophorus japonicus. NCBI lineage: Eukaryota > Metazoa > Chordata > Chondrichthyes > Pristiophoridae > Pristiophorus > Pristiophorus japonicus. The sequence continues at coordinate 60,006 of NW_027251099.1, forward strand.
AGAGAGAGAGAGAAACAAAAACTGGGCAGGGAGAGATAGAGAGAGAAACACAAACTGGGGAGGGAGAGAGTGAGAAACACAAACAGGGCAGGAAGAGAGAGAGAGAAACACAAACTGGGGAGGGAGAGAGAGAGAAACACAAATTGGGGAGAGAGAGAGAGAAACAAAAACTGGGCAGGGAGAGATAGAGAGAGAAACACAAACTGGGGAGGGAGAGAGTGAGAAACACAAACAGGGGAGGGAGAGAGAGGGAGAAACACAAACTGGGGAGGAAGAGAGAGAGAGAAACACAAACTGGGAAGGGAGAGAGAGAGAGATAGGAACACAAACTGTGGAGCGAGAGAGAGAAACGCAAACTGGGGGAGAGATACAGAGAGAAACACAAACTGGGGAGGGAGAGAGAGAGAGAAACACAAACTGGGGAGGGAGAGAGTGAGATACACAAGCAGGGGAGGGAGAGAGAGAGAGAAACACAAACTGGGGAGGGAGAGAGAGTGAAGCACAAACTGGGGAGAGAGAGAGAAAGAGAAACACAAACTGAGGAGGGAGAGAGTGAGAAACACAAACTGGGGGAGAGAGAGAGAAAAACATAAACTTATAGAGAGAGAGAAAAACACAAACTGGTGAGAGAGGGAGAGTACCACAAACTGGGAAGGGAGTGAGAGAGGGAAACAAAAACTGCGCAGAGAGAGAGAGAGAGAAACACAAACTGGGGAGTTAAGTAGAGAGAGAAACACAATATAGGGAGGGAGAGAGAGAGACAAACACAAACTGGGGAGGGAGAGAGAGAGAAACACAAACTGGGTAGAGAGAGAGTGAAACAAAACCTGCTAGGGAGAGAGAGAGAGAGAAACACAAACTGAGGAGGGAGAGAGTGAGAAACACAAACAGGGGAGGGAGAGAGAGAGAGAAAAACACAAAATGGGGAGGGAGTGTGAGAGAGGTAGAAACACAAACTGGGGAGAGAGAGAGAGAAACACAAACTGGGGAGAGACGTAGAGAGAGAAACACAAACTGGGGAGGGAGAGAGAGAGAGAAACACAAACTGGGGAGGGAGAGAGACAGAGAAACACAAACTGGGGAGGGAGTATGAGAGATAAACACAAACTGGGGAGAGAGAGAGAGAGAGAGAGAGAGAGAGAGAGAGAGAGAGAGAGAGAGAGAGAGAGAGAGAGAGATAGAAACACAAACTGGGGAGAGAGAGAGAGAAACACAAACTGGGGAGCGAGAGAGAGAGAGAAACACAAACTGGGGATGGAGAGAGAGAGACAGAAACACAAACTGGGGAGGGAGAGAGAGAGAAACACAAACAGGGGAGAGAGAGAGTGAAACAAAACCTGCTCAGGGAGAGAGAGAGAAACACAAACTGAGGCGGGAGAGAGAGAGAAACACAAACTGGGGAGAGAGACAGAAAAACACAAAGTTTTCGAGAGAGAGAGAAACACAAACTGGGGAGGGAGAGAGAGAGAAAAACAAACTGGGGAGAGAGAGAGAAAAACACAAACTGGGGAGGGAGAGAGAGAGGGAAACACAATCTGGGGATGGAGAGAGAGAAACACAAACTGGGGAGGGAGAGAGAGAGAAACACAAACTGCAGAGAGAGAGAGAAACAAAAACTGCACAGGGATAGAGAGAGAGAGAAACACAAATTGGGGAGGGAGAGAGTGAGAAACACAAACAGGGGAGGGAGAGAGAGAGAGAGAAACACAAACTGGGGAGGGTGAGAGAGAGAAACACAAACTGGGGAGGGAGAGAGAGAGAGATAGAAACACAAACTGGGGGGAGAGAGTGAGAATCACAAACTGGGGAGAGAGGGAGAGAGAGAAACACAAACTGGGGAGGGAGAGAGAGAGAGAAACACAAACTGGGGAGAGAGATAGAGAGAGAAACACAAACTGGGGAGGCAGAGAGAGAGAAACACAAACTGGGGAGGGACAGAGAGAGAAACACAAACTGGGGAGGGACAGAGAGAGAAACACAAACTGGGGAGAGAGAGAGAATCAAAAACTGGGCAGGGAGAGATAGAGCGAGAAACACAAACTGGGGAGGGAGAGAGAGTGAAGCACAAACTGGGGAGAGAGAGAGAGAGAAATACAAACTGAGGAGGTAGAGAGAGAGAAACACAAACTGGGGAGAGAGAGAGAAAAACATAAACTTATAGAGAGAGAGAGAGAAACACAAATTGGGGAGGGAGAGAGAGAGAAAAACAAACTGGGGAGAGAGAGAGAAAAACACAAACTGCGGAGGGAGAGAGAGAGGGAAACTAAAACTGCGCAGGGAGAGAGAGAGAGAGAAACACAAACTGGGGAGGGAGAGAGAGAGAGATAGAAACACAAACTGGGGGGAGAGAGAGAGAAACACAAACTGGGGAGAGAGGAAGAGAGAGAAATACAAGCTGGGGAGGGAGAGAGAAAGAGAAACACAAACTGGGGATGGAGAGAGAGAGAGAGAGAAACAGAAACTGGGGAGGGAGAGAGAGAGAGAAACATAAATTGGGGAGGGAGAGAGAGAGAGAAACACAAACTGGGGAGGGAGAGAGAGAGAGAAACATAAATTGGGGAGGGAGAGAGAGAGAGAAACACAAACTGGGGAGGGAGGCAGAAAGAGAAACACAAACTGGGGATGGAGAGAGAGAGAGAGGGAAACACAAACTGGGGAGGGAGAGAGAGAGAGAAACACAAACTGGGGAGTGAGAGAGGGAGAGAAAAACAAACTGGGGAGGGAGTGAAAGAGAAACACAAACTGGGGAGAGAGAGAGAGAATCAAAAACTGGGCAGGGAGAGATAGAGAGAGAAACACAAACTGGGGATGGAGAGATTGAGATACACAAACTGGGAAGGGAGAGAGAGAGAAACACAAACTGGGAAGGGAGAGAGAGAGAGATAGGAACACAAACTGGGGGAGAGAGAGAGAGAAACACAAACTGGGGAGAGAGAAAGAGAGAGAAACACAAACTGGGGAGGGAGAGAGAGAGAGAGAAACACAAACTGGGGATGGAGAGAGAGAGAGAAACACAAACTGGGGAGGGACAGAGAGAGAAACACAAACTGGGGAGAGAGAGATAATCAAAAACTGGGCAGGGAGAGATAGAGCGAGAAACACAAACTGGGGAGGGAGAGAGTGAGATACACAAACAAGGGAGGGAGAGAGAGAGAGAAACACAAACTGGGGAGGGAGAGAGAGTGAAGCACAAACTGGGGAGAGAGAGAGAGAGAGAAACACAAACTGAGGAGGGAGAGAGAGAGAAACACAAACTGGGGAGAGAGAGAGAGAAACACAAACTGGGGAGAGAGAAAGAGAGGGAAACACAAACTGGGGAGGGAGAGAGAGAGAGAGAAACACAAACAGGGGATGGAGAGAGAGGGAGAAAAACACAAACTGGGGAGCGAGAGAGAGAGAAACACAAACAGGGGAGGGAGAGAGAGAAAGATAGAAACACAAACTGGGGATGGAGAGAGAGAGACAGAAACACAAACTGGGGAGGGAGGCAGAGAGAGAAACACAAACTGGGGATGGAGAGAGAGAGCGAGAAACACAAACTGGGGAGAGAGAGAGAGAGAGAAACACAAACTGGGGAGGGAGAGAAAGAGAAACACAAACTGGGGAGAAAGAGAGAATCAAAAACTGGGCAGTGAGAGATAGAGTGAGAAACACAAACTGGGGAGGGAGAGAGTGAAATACACAAACAGGGGATGGAGAGAGAGAGATAAACACAAACTGGGGAGGGAGAGAGAGTGAAGCACAAACTGGGGAGAGAGAGAGAGAGAGAAACACAAACTGAGGATAGAGAGAGTGAGAAACACAAACTGATGAGAAAGAGAGTAAAACATAAACTTATAGAGAGAGAGAGAAACACAAACTAGGGAGGGAGAGAGAGAGAAAAACGAACTGGGGAGCGAGAGAGAAAAACACAAACTGGTGAGAGAGAGAGAGTACCACAAACTGGGATGGGTGTGAGCGAGGGAAACAAAAACTGCGCAGGGAGAGAGAGAGAGAGAGAAACACAAACTGGGGAGGGTGGTAGAGAGATAAACACAATATAGGGATGGAGAGAGAGGGAGAAACACAAACTGGGGAGGAAGAGAGAGAGAAACACAAACTGGGGAGAGAGAGAGTGAAACAAAACCTGCCTAGGGAGAGAGAGAGAGAGAAACACAAACTGGGGAGAGAGAGAGAATCAAAAACTGGGCAGGGAGAGATAGAGCGAGAAACACAAACTGGGGAGGGAGAGAGAGTGAAGCACAAACTGGGGAGAGAGAGAGAGAGAAATACAAACTGAGGAGGTAGAGAGAGAGAAACACAAACTGGGGAGAGAGAGAGAAAAACATAAACTTATAGAGAGAGAGAGAGAAACACAAATTGGGGAGGGAGAGAGAGAGAAAAACAAACTGGGGAGAGAGAGAGAAACAAAAACTGGGCAGGGAGAGATAGAGAGAGAAACACAAACTGGGGAGGGAGGCAGAGAGAGAAACACAAACTGGGGATGGAGAGAGAGAGCGAGAAACACAAACTGGGGAGAGAGAGAGAGAGAGAAACACAAACTGGGGAGGGAGAGAAAGAGAAACACAAACTGGGGAGAAAGAGAGAATCAAAAACTGGGCAGTGAGAGATAGAGTGAGAAACACAAACTGGGGAGGGAGAGAGTGAAATACACAAACAGGGGATGGAGAGAGAGAGATAAACACAAACTGGGGAGGGAGAGAGAGTGAAGCACAAACTGGGGAGAGAGAGAGAGAGAGAAACACAAACTGAGGATAGAGAGAGTGAGAAACACAAACTGATGAGAAAGAGAGTAAAACATAAACTTATAGAGAGAGAGAGAAACACAAACTAGGGAGGGAGAGAGAGAGAAAAACGAACTGGGGAGCGAGAGAGAAAAACACAAACTGGTGAGAGAGAGAGAGTACCACAAACTGGGATGGGTGTGAGCGAGGGAAACAAAAACTGCGCAGGGAGAGAGAGAGAGAGAGAAACACAAACTGGGGAGGGAGGTAGAGAGATAAACACAATATAGGGATGGAGAGAGAGGGAGAAACACAAACTGGGGAGGAAGAGAGAGAGAAACACAAACTGGGGAGAGAGAGAGTGAAACAAAACCTGCCTAGGGAGAGAGAGAGAGAGAAACACAAACTGGGGAGGGAGAGAGAGAGAAACACAAACTCGGGAGGGAGAGAGTGAGATACACAAACAAGGGAGAGAGAGAGAGAGAGAGAGAGAAACACAAACTGAGGAGGGAGAGAGAGAGAAACACAAACTGGGAGAGAGAGAGAAAAACACAAACTTAGAGAGAGAGAGAGAAACACAAACTGGGGAGGGAGAGAGAGAGAATAACAAACTGGGGAGAGAGAGAGAAAAACACAAACTGGGGAGGGAGAGAGAGAGGGAAACACAATCTGGGGATGGAGAGAGAGAAACACAAACTGGGGAGGGAGAGAGAGAGAAAGACAAACTGCAGAGAGAGAGAGAAACAAAAACTGCACATGGATAGAAAGAGAGATAAACACAAATTGGGGAGGGAGAGAGTGAGAAACACATACAGGGGAGGGAGAGAGAGAGAGAGAAACACAAAGTGGGGAGGGAGAGAGAGAGAGATAGAAACACAAACTGGGGGGAGAGAGAGAGAAACACAAACTGGGGAGAGAGGGCGAGAGAGAAACACAAACTGGGGAGGGAGAGAGAGAGATAAACACAAACTTGGGAGAGAGATAGAGAGAGAAACACAAACTGGGGAGGGAGAGAGAGAGAGAGAAACAGAAACTGGGGATGGAGAGAGAGAGACAGAAACACAAACTGGGGAGGGAGAGAGTGAGATACACAAACAAGGGAGGGAGAGAGAGAGAGAAACACAAACTGGGCAGGGAGAGAGAGTGAAGCACAAACTGGGGAGAGAGAGAGAGAGAGAAACACAAACTGAGGAGGGAGAGAGAGAGAAACACAAACTGGGAAGAGAGAGAGAAAAACACAAACTTATATAGAGAGAGAGAGAAACACAAACTGGGGAGGGAGAGAGAGAGAAAAACAAATTGGGGAGAGAGAGAGAAAAGCACAAACTGCGGAGGGAGAGAGAGAGGGAAACTTAAACTGCGCAGGGAGAGAGAGAGAGAGAAACACAAACTGGGGAGGGACAGAGAGAGAGATAGAAACACAAACTGGGCAGAGAGGTAGAGAGAGAAACACAAACTGGGGAGGGAGAGAGAGAGAGAAACACAAACTGGGGAGGGAGAGAGAGAGAGAAACACAAACTGGGTAGGGAGAGAGAGAGAGACACACAAACTGGGGAGAGAGAGAGAGAGAGAGAGAGAGAGAGAGAGAGAGAGAGAGAGAGAGAGAAAGAGAGAGAGAGAGAGCGAGAGAGATAGAAACACAAACTGGGGAGAGAGAGAGAGAATAACAAACTGGGGAGAGAGAGAGAAAAACACAAACTGGGGAGGGAGAGAGAGAGAAACACAAACTGGGGAGGGAGAGAGAGAGAAACACAAACTGGGGAGAGAGAGAGAGAGAGAGAGAGAGAGATAGAAACACAAACTGGGGAGAGAGAGAGTGAAACACAAACTGGGGAGAGAGGTAGAGCGAGAAACACAAACTGGGGAGAGAGGTAGAGCGAGAAACACAAACTGGGGAGGGAGAGAGAGAGAGAAACACAAACTGGGGAGGGAGAGAGAGAGAAACACAAACTGGGGAGGGATAGAGAGTGAAGCACAAACTGGGGAGAGAGAGAGAGAGAGATACACAAACTGAGGAGGGAGAGAGAGAGAAACACAAACTGGGAAGAGAGAGAGAAAAACACAAACTTATATAGAGAGAGAGAGAAACACAAACTGGGGAGGGAGAGAGAGAGAAAAACAAACTGGGGAGAGAGAGAGAAAAACACAAACTGCGGAGGTAGAGAGAGAGGGAAACTAAAACTGCGCAGGGAGAGAGAGAGAGAGAAACACAAACTGGGGAGGGAGAGAGAGAGAGAAACACAAATTGTGGAGGGAGAGAGAGAGAAACACAAACTGGGGGGAGAGAGAGAGAGAGAGAGAGAGATAGAAACACAAACTGGGGAGAGAGAGAGAGAAACACAAACTGGGGAGGGAGAGAGAGAGAGAAAC